>NC_090748.1:47337242-47339195 GCF_036898095.1 Palaemon carinicauda
TGTACGAGAAGGGAAGGTGGTGCGAGGTTGAATGTCATGTTGAATGGAGAGTTACTTGAGGAGGTGGATCAGTTTAAGTACTTGGGGTCTGTTGTTGCAGCAAATGGTGGAGTGGAAGCAGATGTACGTCAGAGAGTGAATGAAGGTTGCAAAGTGTTGGGGGCAGTTAAGGGAGTAGTAAAAAATAGAGGATTGGGCATGAATGTAAAGAGAGTTCTATATGAGAAAGTGATTGTACCAACTGTGATGTATGGATCGGAGTTGTGGGGAATGAAAGTGATGGAGAGACAGAAATTGAATGTGTTTGAGATGAAGTGTCTGAGGAGTATGGCTGGTGTATCTCGAGTAGATAGGGTTAGGAACGAAGTGGTGAGGGTGAGAACGGGTGTAAGAAATGAGTTAGCGGCTAGAGTGGATATGAATGTGTTGAGGTGGTTTGGCCATGTTGAGAGAATGGAAAATGGCTGTCTGCTAAAGAAGGTGATGAATGCAAGAGTTGATGGGAGAAGTACAAGAGGAAGGCCAAGGTTTGGGTGGATGGATGGTGTGAAGAAAGCTCTGGGTGATAGGATGATAGATGTGAGAGAGGCAAGAGAGCGTGCTAGAAATAGGAATGAATGGCGAGCGATTGTGACGCAGTTCCGGTAGGCCCTGCTGCTTCCTCCGGTGCCTTAGATGACCGCGGAGGTAGCAGCAGTAGGGGACTCAGCAGTATGAAGCTTCATCTGTGGTGGAAATGTGGGAGGTTGGGCTGTGGCACCCTAGCAGTACCAGCTGAACTCGGCTGAGTCCCTGGTTAGGCTGGAGGAACGTAGAGAGTAGAGGTCCCCTTTTTGTTTTGTTTCTTGTTGTTGTCGGCTACCCCCCAAAATTGGGGGAAGTGCCTTTGGTATATGTATGATGATATATATATATATATTGTAACATTATTGCTTTAATATTTCTAAATTATTTAATTTTTCATAGATGTATAAGGTTGAATATACTGTAGAATTATTGTTTTCTTGCTTTAATTGTTTGTCTTTTCACTGGTGGTTATGTTAGTGGTTATAATGGACTAACGGCTGTTTTATATTTTCAAGTGGTGTTGGTTACGTGGCTGCGCTCCTGCGTGAACGGAGTTTTGGAGGGGCTTTTTTTGAGGATGGTGCCTTAGTGTGTTTCTGAGCCTCCAACCTTGTAGGGCACGACATTTGTGATTGGATCTATATTATTCCACGCCTTTGCAGAGCCACATTTTGAAGCTATTGAACTTGTGTTGGATATCCTTTCTCTGCAGCAAGACGTCTCTTCATACATCTTTTATACTGCCCTTGGTTCAGTAAAAGCCAAGGGGACCTCTCTGTCCCAAGGTAATAATGTTTATACCTATTTAAGTATAGTGATCACGACCTGTCAGCTGACGTCATTACTGGAGCTTGTGAAAGCCTTTCAATCAAACCAGCCACCGTCCACTAGATAGGGATATTTAGTTTGTATTTGTTAGGATGTTCTCACTTTTCGTTGGCCTTCTCCTTTCTGGACCCTCTCTCCTTTTAGTATGTTTGTGTTGATGACCTTTCTTTAATTGTGTAATTGTTTTCTTTTGCAGGGAGTTTAAGAGTGAGTGTGTATCATTTATTATTGTATTATTGTGGTTCAGGTGTTATTTCTGTCTAAATATTATGTATTAAAATTAAGGAGATTTTTGTGGTATTTTCTTTGTCCCCTTGAGTTGACTTTGCACTCGTATTAATGTTTGGATACTATTCCACCTTTAGGGGACTTAGTACGTTATGATGGTGAATACTATTTGATAAGTGTAGTGTTTTGTGTGGTGGTCAAAGCCAGCCATCACAAGTGGCGACCGTGACAGGATATTTCGTTCCTGAGTATTCACCAGTGTTTGTGCAAAGTTAATTCTTGGGGTAATTTTTCAGGCAGTGCATTTTCACCTCCTCGGTGTTGTTTTTC
>NC_090748.1:47347195-47357195 GCF_036898095.1 Palaemon carinicauda
CGACCTTGGATTCCTGCTCCCATGCGCCGACAGCTGTTTGATTTCATCCACGGCCTTTCACATCCCTCGTGCCGTTCTACTGCACAGCTGCTGAAGGCAAAGTTCATTTGGCACGGCATTTCTAAGGATGCTAAGGATTGGGTCCGTGCCTGTACTTCTTGCCAAACTTCCAAAGTACATCGACACACGGATTCAGGAGAGGGCACCTTTCCTCACCTCAGCGTCGTTTCGCACACATTCACGTCGACGTTGTAGGCCCCCTACCCACATCACAAGGACATCGTTACCTGTTTACCGTCATCGACCGCTCCACTCGTTGGCCTGAAGCCATTCCCATGGAAACTGCAACGTCCGCCTCATGTACATCTGCCTTACTCTCTGGATGGATTTCAAGATTCGGTATCCCTGAGCATATTACTTCTGACAGGGGAACCACTTTCACCTCTCAATTATGGACGTCATTAGCGAATCTCCTGGGCATCACCCTACATCAGACAACGGCCTACAAACCCCGCTGCCAATGGAATGGTTGAACATTTTCATCGCACCCTCAAAGCAGCTTTGATGTCCCACTGCAAGGATTGCAACTGGTTTACTCGGCTTCCCTGGGTCCTCCTTGGACTAAGGACCACTCCTAAAGACGCCCTCGACGTTTCGGCAGCCGAAATGGTGTATGGCGACCCGTTGGTCGTCCCTGCCGAGTTTTTTCCTTCTACAACCTCCTCCAACGATCTCCAGCGCATACGTCACGTCATGGGAAAATTTACTCCGTGCCGCCAGACTTACAAGCCCCCAGCGAAGCATCACATACCAACGGACTTGCACTCTGCAACGCACGTCTTCCTGCGCAACGACACCAGCAAGCCACCGTTAACGCCCCCTTACACGGGACCTTTTCCTTGTGATCCGACGCAGTCCAAAAGCATTCCTCCTAAACATTCGGGGCAAAGAAGACTGGGTCTCCATTGATCGTCTAAAACCTGCTTATCTTCTGCCAGATGACCCGCCTACAGTTCGCCTCTCTAGATCAGGGCGCCCTATTTAACATGTACAGTATGTCATTTTTAGGGGGGGAGCCATGTACCAACCGTGTGTCACACAATTGTACATAATTATTTTGTATATATTATGCTTGTGATCTGCGCTCTTCCCTCGCACTAAAAAGAACCTGAATGATCATGTCTCCGGTTTTGCTCTGAACATTGTCTGTCTCTCGAACATGCTATGTCCTGTTGCCTTGAGGTTTTGTATATAAGGAGAGTGGTCCACAATAATATAACTCAGTCGTTTCCAATCTGCCTTTGATTTCACAACTCCTCTCTCGGCCCGTCACAATATATATACATATATTTATATATATAATACATATTATATATATATATATATATATATATATAATATATATATATATATATATATGTTAGGTTGTTTGACTCTAAAACAACCTAGTTTAAATTTTTTCGAACTGCCCTCTTTTTCTTTGTCAAGGTGGGTGCCTTGTTTACTTATGTCACGTTGTGACTGACTTTAGTCAGTCAGGGTTGGGAAGCCAGATGGACCGGTTCTCGTGATGCAGTCGAGAAAGAGCAGCAGACACAGCTTTGTAGTATCTCCTAGTTGATGGTGACTTGTCCTCAACCTAGCCGTCGAGGTCGCGATGGTTTTGAAGAGTTATTCTTCGGTGGCAGCAAAGTGGTTGTCGTATCAACACTGTCGTGGTCGTTCCCGTAGTGTTCGATGGACGTCCTCGAGGATCAGTGATTGTTTGTGGATGTTTATATGTTGGAAGAGCCAGTTTATGGGCTCGTCTTTTATTTTATTAATAATGAGAAAATTCTCTTATTAATTTGTCATTGCTGCTGCTTAATGTGTTTTATTTGTTTGTTGATGAATATTGCTTATTTTATTTAACATTTGTTTGAATGTTAAGTTTTCTTTTTTTGTTATTGTAATGTTATCTGAATTTATGCTATGATCTTTTAAGTAGCTGTGCTTCCCATTACCTGTACTCATTGTAATTATTGTATATAATTTATTTTTGTTTAATTTTTGTATAATAAACTAGGTTAAGGTACTTAAGTGTTTTCTGTTTTACCCACCCCTTTGGTTGTTGCAGTCCATCGGTTCATTCCAGTCCTAATTCTTTTAGTATTTTAGCAGAACCTGATGAACCATTAAGGCGGTTCATTAACAATGGCGACCGCGACAGGATTGGGTCTGTTTTGGCTGGTGGTTCTGTGACTTCTTTGGGGGTGGGTGAAAGACTAATCTGGAAACAAAAAATTTCTTGTAATTTTTTTTTTTTTTTTGAGTGTGGAGGTGTTAGGTTGTTTGACTCTAAAACTACGTAGATCAATTTTTTTTTAACTGCCCTCTTTTTCTTTGTCAAGGCGGGTGCCTTGTTTACTTATGTCACGTTGTGACTGACTTTAGTCAGTCAGGTTTGGGAAGCCAGATGGACAGGTTCTCGTGATGCAGTCGAGAACGAGCAGCAGCAACAGTTTTGTTGGAGTATCACCTAGTTGATGGTGATTGGTGATGTCCTGATAAAGCAGGTGTGGGTGACTTGTCTTCAACCAGTTCCCGAAGGTCGAGATTGTTTTGAAGAGATATTCTTTGGTGGCAGCAAAGTGGCTGTCGTATCGACAATGGCGTGGTCGTTTCCCGTAGTGTTCGATGGTTGTCCTCGAGGATTATGGATTGTGTTTGTGCATATTTGATATGTTGGAAGAGCAAGTGTATGGGCTCGTATTTATTATTTTATTAATAATGAGAAGATTCTCTTATTAATTGGTCCTTGCTGCAGCTTACTGTGTTTTTGTTGTTGATGAATATTGCTTATTTTATTTAACATTTGTTTGAACGTTAAGTTTTCTGTTTTTGTTATTGTAATGTTATCTGAATTTATGCGATGATCTTTTAAGTAGCTGTGCTTCCCATTACCTGTACTCATTGTAATTATTGTATATAATTTATTTTTGTATAATTTTGTATAATAAACTAGGTTAAGGTACTTAAGTGTTTTCTGTTTTACCCACCCCTTTGGTTGTTGCAGGCCATCGGTTCATTCCAGTCCTAATTCTTTTAGTATTTTAAAAGAACCTGATGAACCATTAAGGCGGTTCATAACAATATATATATATATATATATATATATATGTATATATATATGTATATGTATATGTATATGTATATGTATATGTATATGTATATGTATATGTATATGTATGTATGTATATATATATATATATAATATATGTATATATATATATATATATATATGTATATATGTGTATGTATGTATGTATGTATATATATATATATATATATACATGTATAACCAAAAACCTATAAATTGGTTGGAACCTTTGACCGGGGATGCCTCTCCATGTCCTAAATAAAACAAAGAAAAAAATTTTCATCTTTTTCAATTGAGCGTCTGAAAGAATTGATATAGATATTTTGACCGGGTGTCACCGGTCACTTGCTTTTGACATTACCCATAGTCATAAAACAAAACACTGATTCGTGATCAATTCATGGAGATAAAATGTAGTATTCTACACTTATACTATACTGAGGAACGCATTATAACTCCAACCTCTGATAGGTATTACCTCTTACTACGTGTTTCCTGTTTCCTACCTTGTTTCTTCTTTCTACCTCTTACCTCCTACCTCCTACATCCTGCATTCTTATAGTTATACCTCCTACCTCCTTCATCTTTTATCCTACATCCTTTATACTTATACCTCCTACCTCCTACCCTCCACATCTTACCTTCTACCCCTTACATCCTACCCCCTATCTTTTACCTCCTACCGCCTACATCCTACCTCTTATCTCCTACCTCCTACATAACATCTTGCCTCTTACCTCCTACTACTTACCGCTTACCTCTTATAAGAAGTACATCTCTTACCTCCTACCCTCAACCTCCTACATCTTTTATCCTCCATCCTAGATCTTTATACCTCCTCCCTATTACCTCCAACCTCCTACTTCCTACCATCTACATCCTACCTCTTACCTCTTACCTCTTACCTCCTACCTCTTACCTTTTACCTCCTACATCTTACCTTCTACTTCCTACTTCCTACCTCTTACCTCTTACCTTTTACCTCCTACCTTTTTCTACACATTTTCTTTTGTACCCTGCCTCTTTCATTACTTACCCTTCCAACGCTTAATTCACTAGCATACCTCCTACTTCCTACCCGTTACCCGTCACCTCTAACATACCTTTAGATTTAGTTTTACATCTTACCACACGCCTTATTTGTTTACCTAAAAATTTTGTTTACCTTTTACCTCCCTTACTATCTACCTCGTACCTCCTACATCCATTCCTTGACTGCCTATCTACAACTTATGATAATTTTTTACCTATGAGTATTACGTCCTAATCTCTGCAATCAACCGCATTCCCCCTCATCATAATATACATCAACATGGACATCTATCAAGTAACTTATCATTCCTACAAGACGTACCTACATGCTACACGCTACCGTGTGATCTACATTAGTCTTTAACGCCGAGTTCCTGTGACTGACATGAAAGATAAGTCAATTACCATTACTACCTTCTCTCAAAAATTGGCAGCTCCTCACCATGACTATGGGTAATGTCAAAAGCAACCGACCGGTGACACCCGGTCAAAATATTTATATCAATTCTTTCAGACGCTCAATTGAAAAGATGAAAATTTTTTCTTTGTTTTATTTTAGGGACATGGTGAGGCGTCCCCGGTCAAAGTCTCCAACCGATTTATCGGTTTTTGGTTATATATCACTCTTTTTTTGCGCAAGCCTATTAATTGAGTAGGTGAGAACTAAAAGAGACCATATTATTAGTAACATGAAATTCAATTTGTTTATTTTTATTCTAAATTCTTATTTACATCCACCGCACGATGAAAGCGGTTTCGTAGGCTAAAATTTCAATCAAAAGTTCGGGAAAACAATCGATTTCAAGCTTCTACTTTGACGGGAAAGTACTTTTCTAAAAACCCGTATTTTCGCGTTTTGGTAATCGTATATAACAGCGCTGGCCGTATTTTTGCATGTTTTGCATGCAATACTCAATATCTCAAAACTTTTTGAGCTAGAGACTTGAAACTTTCAGGTTCGCCTATGTGTTATTAGAAGACAATAATAGCCAAATTTCATGGCCATATTCCAAGGGGAAGGTGGTTTATGCAGGTTTTTTCTATCCCCCTTGCTTTTATTTTAAGGGAGTGGGGAGGAGAGAGAGAGGGCGTTGTTTTTGTCCCATGTCTCGCTTGCCAGCGCTGTGATATATATATATATATATATATATATACGTAGAGAAATCGTCTCCCTTGGCAAGTCCATGGGTCTGGAGGTCGACGCAGATGACATCACGGAACTCGTCGCTGAACATCACAACGAACTTACCATAGAAGAGCTCATGAGTGATGACGAGGAAGGGATCGAGGAGGTAGAACATGTGTTAGGTTTGGTGCAAATAAAAGAGATGTTAGGAAAATATCAAGTCGTGGTCGACTTCATCGACAAATACCATCCAAAAAAATTGCAGGTTTGTCGTGTAGTTGCGCAGTTCGATGATGTTTGCCTAACTAATTTTCGAAACATTCTGAAAAGCCGTACCAAGCAACTTTCTATCGATAGCTTTTTTAAAAAACCTACAAAGTGAACTCGTGATGAAGAGGAAGGAAGTGGTTCAAAGAAAACGGCAAAGAGTGAAGAGAAAAAAAAATTCAATTAATTTTAAGTGAAGAGAGTGAAAGTGATTAAAATTAATCATCAAAAAGAAAAAAAAGAAAATGTAAAAAAAAATATAAAATACAAAAATAAAAAAAAATAAATAAGCTAAGTTATGTTAAAGTTCACTTAGTGTAAGTTGGAATAGGTTACGTTAGTGTACGTTTATCGTAGTCACCCTCTCTACCTCCTCGCCACCTGTCCATCTCCTCTCTGCGTAACAAGACCAATACCTGCTCTGGACTTTCTAAGGTAAAGTGACGCTAAAAACCCATTTCTTATTTATTATTTCTTGATAGTTATTCCTTATTACATGTCTATTATCTAATTTAGAGTGCATATTGTCATGTGTAATTATGTGTAGTAATTCATTAAGGAGTTATCATAGGTTTTTGGGCTCAACCACGGATTAATCCTATTTCAATGTATTCTTATGGGAAAATTCGTTTCTACATCCAAACATATTCTACATTCGAAGTCGGTTGTGGAACGGATTAAATTCGTATGTAGAGGTATCACTCTATATATATATATATATATATATATATACACACACACACATATAAATGACAGGTTAATATGCTATTATATGAAAATTAATTATTATTACTTAAGTACATTCAAGTGCGGTTATAAGTAGAATCACACTATTATTAACAATACAAGAGGTAAACAGAAAGAAGATAATGTGAAAGTTTTGATAAACGGTAAGAAAATTTCTAGAAGATTTGTTCAGTGTAAAATTATGTCTCTTTTTATTTCGAGATCTTATTGAGTGGAATCAAGAAGTGACTAAAGCAAAATATTCAATCGAATGGGTAACGCTGCAAAGGCAATGATCAACGCTTAACAAGTCTCAAGGATTGATACATTTTTTAAAAATAGTGCTTGTATAAATAATCAATTGAAGCAGTTCTAACGAATCCTTCGAAATACAAAAGAGAACCATACTTTCCCATTCAAAAGGTTATCACGTTTTTTTTTTCTTTGACAACTAAGGGTAGGCTCCACTTTGGAGGGCTGATTTTTGCCAATTTTTTTTCTTTGCTGAAAGTCTTCCTTTTGCCTATCAGAAGGCCGTGATACGTGTAGAATTTATCTCCAGCCTCTATAATGCCCCCCATGGTCGTCATCGCCCCCCTTATGTTCATAGTAGAAATAAGAAATATCAGTAGTAATTGTGTAATTATTATAGTTTACCTCTCAAAAATTGGTCGAAGTCGTTTTCTAATATCAGTTTCATCAAAAAAAATTATTTCAGGGGTGACTATGAGATTATTTCCCATTTCCCTGTGTCATCAGAAAAAAATAGCTTTTTCTCGGTTTTATTTTTTTCGGGAGAGGGGTGCATTTCTTTGCTTGTCCTGCTCTTATGCCTTAAGTAATATAATTTTTAAATGTTTTAGGCTATCAAGTGACATAATGCCTACAAATACACAGAAGGTTTTGTCCCTAAATCGAGACATAAATTTTTGGTGAATATTTATTTCTAGGAATCACTCCATCATCTGCTTGGCTTTCACTAAAGTTATTGCTCATTTATTTCTTGCTGTATGCTTATTTACTGTTCGATTTTGATAAAACTTTGTGTGAATATTCCAGGTGGATAAACAAACATGCGTACAGAGCGAAATTTTAATTCAAGACAGTAGTTTCTCACTGATAACCAAATAACTTTTAATTCGCTGGCACCGATTTTCATATTTTTATTCATAAAATCCTTTATTTTCCCCGTAGGATGCCTTATTATAGTGCTAATAATGACTGGAAATTTCATTAGCGTGTCTTGATTAGTGTATTTTTGGGAAATATATTTACGATTGGCACCCCTTCAAAGTGGAGCCTACCTTTTAACCTTTATATTTCCGGACTGCAATAACAACAGTAACAACAAACAATGGCGTTAATAATAATAATTATTCATATGCAGGTGTTAATAATAATGAGGACCAGATCTTCCGCATCAATAGATAATGGATAATTTCCTCAACATCATTGTTCTTGTTTCTGTCGAAGTAGATTCTACATTATTAGAAAGTGTTTGTAATTTCGTGTTCCTCAGCTGCTGTATAATCAACATCATATAATATTATGAGATATTTGTTCATTAAAAATGGTATCATTATCATCATCATTAGCCGTTGCTAGTCCACTGAAGAACAAAGGACTCAAATATATCCTTCCACACGCATCTGTTTATGATCTTTCTGTGCTAGGGACATACGGAGCAAATGTGGGCGAATCATGATTATTATGTATGCATTTGAAATTTATGCCTATACACACACACACACACACACACACACATATATATATATATATATATATATTTATATATAATATGTATATATGTATATATATATATATATATATATGAAGGTTGGGGCATCTGGAACGCCGTAGATTTAATATAAATAGGATGGAGAAAAGCCAGCGTAGCATCATACATTTATTTTCCGAATTTTCGAGACTTTGGGTCTCATCATCAGGGCTGTAAAATATACAAAATATACAAATTAAAAAAGACTCAGTATTAATATTAATATAAATAGAACAACGTAAAAGTTAAATCATTTAAAAAATTGAACTAATAAAAAATATATACATATATAAAATTAAAAAGTGAAGAATGCTCAAGTTAGTACCTATCTCTATGGAGCTAAAAAACCGAGTGACGTGTTCTGGTTTGGAAAGGAGGACGTCAACTATGTTATGTATAAAACTGTGGAAGAAGTCTGACCATTTAATGAAGGCACAAGCTGTTTGATTATCAACGACTCCAAAACAGAGAGAGAATAGTCATTGGGCGCTTGGGTGACAATGTGAAAATCCTTATATGCATTCTCATATAAGGATTTTCACATTGTCACCCAAGCGCCCAATGACTATTCTCTCTCTGTTTTGGAGTCGTTGACAATCAAACAGCTTGTGCCTTCATTAAATGGTCAGACTTCTTCCACAGTTTTATACATAACATAGTTGACGTCCTCCTTTCCAAACCAGAACACGTCACTCGGTTTTTTAGCTCCATAGAGATAGGTACTAACTTGAGCATTCTTCACTTTTTAATTTTATATATGTATATATTTTTTATTAGTTAAATTTTTAAAATGATTTAACTTTTACGTTGTTTTATTTATATTAATATTAATACTGAGTCTTTTTTAATTTGTATATTTTGTATATTTTACAGCCCTGATGATGAGACCCAAAGTCTCGAAAATTCGGAAAATAAATGTATGATGCTACGCTGGCTTTTCTCCATCCTATATATATATATATATATATATTTATATATAATATATATATATATATATATATATATTTATATATAATATATATATATATATGCATATATACATATATACATATATATATATATATATATGCATATATACATATATACATATATATATATATATATATATATTTATATATATATATATATATATATGTGTGTGTGTGTGTGTGTGTGTATATGTATATATATATATATATATATGTATGTATATATATATTTAAATGAATCATGAATGAAAGAGATTAGTATATTTTGCAAAACATTGAACATTGCAAAAATATTCCTGATAACTCTATTATGAAACTACATGGTTTTCTTTTTTTAAATTCATCATCATCAAAAGTTCTACGTTATTTTAATATTTTGCGTCATATTCGCTATCTTTCTTGTCAATTCGTAAAACATCTAATATAGGAATCAATTATGCCTGTTTTGAAACAATTCTATCTCTTTTACCTTTCGAGTTTGATCCTTTCCGTGTTTATCTTTTTCTATAATATCTTGATCTTTAAGCAACATACCTTGCCTGATTAGTACGCTATAATCTGTATCCATGTATAGCAATATCATACGCTATAAAGAGGAATACAAATGCAATAAGGAAACCTATTCTTTTTTCAAGGGTCATTTTAGGGTTTCAAAAATACTCAAACCAGCAATCTACAGCATTTATGTGAATTCAATTCACCTGGGCCAAGGTTTCCCTCAGTTGACTACGTCGTTGCTGGGAATAGAATGGCCTTAGGAATGTCATATTCTAGGGTGGAATGGCTCTATCAAATTTAATTTGATTCCCTTTAACCCTATCGTATTCCCTTATAAGTTTTATAAATTTTTATCCCTTATTTATACTTGAAATATATATATATATATATATATATATGTGTATATATATATATATATATATACACATATATATATATATATATAAATATATAGGTATATATATGTA
>NC_090748.1:47364695-47369670 GCF_036898095.1 Palaemon carinicauda
TCCAAAGTATCTGAGACTAAAGTACTTAAGGAAGACTGTCAACTGTTTTCTCGCGTGTTTATCTCCTGTCAAACAAGAGGATGTGACCTACAAGAATTCTTCAGACATGAGAACCAGCCTTACCCTCCTTCACTCAGCAAGAAAGGTAACCTACGTGCATGTACTAAGGCTGATTTGGTGGATGTTCTCCAGGTGAAAGTGAGACTACCTGAGTCAAAGCCAGACTCGGATGTCCTCATTGTGGATGGTTCATCACTGGTAAACGCAGTTGTACCAAAGACATCAAAGATGTTTGAAGAATATGCCACGAAGGACATCCTCCCCAAAATAGAAATGTACTGTAGAAAACACACGAGAACAGATATCATCTTTGATGTATATCATAAGTCAAGTCTGAAGTCAGAAGCTAGATCAACAAGAGGAAAAGCTATCAGGAGGAGAGTTACTGAAAAAAGTAAAACGCCCACAAACTGGAAGAGTTTCCTCCGCAACAGTGCTAACAAGACAGAGCTCTTCCACTCTCTTGCTGATGCAGTAGCTAAAATGACTACGGAAAATGTAGTCATTGTGACGAAGGAAGAAGATGCCCTTACGAGTGCCAGTTACACCAACATGAGCCTAGAAGAATTGGCTCCCTGTACACATGAGGAGGCTGACATACGTATATTCTTACATGCCTGGCATGCAGCTACGGAAGGCTACAAATCTGTTATGATCGCAAACGACACAGATGTCATTGTGATTGCCATATCACAGATGCCTTCTCTCAAAGCAAACGGCCTGGAGCAAATGTGGATTAGATTTGGAAAAGGTGAGCACACTAGATGGATTCCTATTCATGACCTGGTGTCCATCTTAGGATCAGAGAAGACAAACGGGATGCTATTCTTCCATGCCTTTACTGGGTGTGACGTTGTGTCAGGTTTCAATGGCAAAGGGAAAAAGACAGCATGGCAGACATGGGATGTCTTCAATGATGCCTCTGCCACCTTTGCAAAACTTAGCCGCAGGCCATCTGAGATTGAGGAGTCTGATCTACATGTTCTGGAGAAATATGTGGTTCTTATGTATGAACGGTCGAGTACAACATCTTCTGTAGACGAGGCAAGGCTTGATCTCTTTGCGCGAAAGCAGAGGTCATATGACATGATTCCACCAACAAAAAGTGTACTGAAGGAACATGCCAAACAAGCAGCCTACCAAGCAGGTCATATTTGGGGGCAGTGTGTTAATCGTCAGCCAGAACCTCAGTGTCCTTCCAAGTGGGGATGGTCAAAAAACGGTGATTACTGATTGTATGGACAATGCTGGAACCCATTTCCAAGAGCTGTCGTGAACTGACAGAGTGTGGATGCAAGACAGAGTGTGGTGGAAGGTACAAGTGTGTAAAGAATGGACTATTCTGTACTCTACTCTGTAGTTGCCTATGCCAGAATTCCTAGGAAAAAAAACTGATGAACAATGAATGGACTTTCGGCCAGAGTAGGTTGAGTATTGTTTGAAATATGGACTCTTAGACATTGGCATATGTAGCAAATGACGTCATTTGGCGGCCATCTTGTAAAATGGCTGCCATATTGGACCCTCAGAATGATTAGTGGTGTTCCCACATCAAACCCAGACAAAGAGAACTCATCAAGTATCTGAGTAAGAACTTTAATGGCACGTAGTACTGCAATATTCTGCCTTAAAAAGGACCATATAGCGGCCATCTTGGAAAATGGCCGCCATATTGGAATTCCAAGTGGCTAGCACTTTTTTTTCAAAATCTAATGCAAAATAAATCATTATGCCAAATTTCATGCTTGTATCATCAAATGAACGATTGTTTCACTTATCTGCCCCACTAAGGGAATTTATATAAAACGTAAACTGGGTGACTTACGAAGTGTTTCAAGGTAAATGAGACGTTTGAAAGTCAGAGTTAAAAGTTAAACACCATATAGATACCATATGTAAATTGTAATAGAAAACATGATGTGTGAAGAGAATGCATTCTACGATGATATAACAATTAATTCAAGGCGTTGTTGAAAATTCATATGAAAAAGATTGTCAGCAATGAATTGCGTTTGAAGGATGACGTTGGGAGGGAAATAGTAAGATAGTGCTAGTGGGAGTTACTTTGGAGTATATGAAGAGGGCAGTTAAATGGCATAATTGTCATCATTTCTCACATTCTTGAGTATAACTTACAAGATAAGTTTAATATCAAAATTAAATATGAGTTTCCATAAACCTTAAAAATCCATTTCTTTACCGTTTTCTTCGTTAACAATAAAATAGGAAAAACAAACCACGGTAAGAAAAGCCATAGTTAATAGAATATGAAAATGGGTTAGCTTTTCGGCCTTAGTATGGCTTGTAAATAGCTATGATGGTTTAAAACCATTCAAGGTAACTCAATAGTTTTTAAGGTAAATTTGTCCTCTGCTTGATTCCCTACGATTATCCTTTAGCCTTTACTCGTGAAGCAAGCAAATGAAAAATGTCCTCTTGCCAGGAATGAGGATTGGTCTGGAAAGAAAATTTATGCTTCCTAGATGTATTTGAATCTTTTATTTCACAGTTACAAAGGATCAAATCGTATGATGTAAAGGACTTTATTGCATATTATAAAGGATTTTATTAAATTGGATAGGATTCTATTTTATGTACTAGGTGTAATTGTTCAGCATTCAGGCCAAATGCGAAAAATAATAGTTGATATTCTTTGGTTTAAGTTTGTGGTTAAAACTCGACACAGTGAAATAATTTTGTATTCATGAAATACAAAATCAATCTACAAATAGTAATCGCATCATACATCTGTATTCTTAAAAGAAATTCATGATTTGTTTTTTAATAAATTAATTCAAGCATTAATTGGCGTATTCCAAATAAATAATGGAGCTCTTACTTATAGAATCGTTCGTGTATAGGAAAACTACTAAACATGACTAACTAAACATATGCAAGAGTAGTGAAAGAGAAACATTTCATTAAAATCTACTTTAGTTCCTACTTACAAAGTTTCATTCATCGCCCTTTGCGCCTGTAAACATGTATTGAAAGGAGAAGACTTACATACTCTGAATCTAATTTCATGTACAAACGAAGCAGTAGAAATGTAAACACTGTTTCTAATGGAATTTTTAGCGTTTAGAACTTCACTATCACTATGGAAAGGAATTTTCTTAGATTTTCTGTAAATTAAATTATTTGTACATGGCTAATAATAATCTCTTCTTATTTTGTTTTATTTCTTTTTTTTTTACAGAAGAAAAAGAATGACACCTCTTTTGAAATGTTCACCATTTCATTTTACCTCTCTTAATTCAGCTCATTGTCGGAGTGGTGACATATTAATGCTGGGTGATATTTTACAAATATGTAAATATGTACAGAATGTGTCGATGTTTATACAACTTTTATTGTCTATAAGAAGGTAAACTAAGAAAGAATCGATAAGCATAGATTTTTATTCTGCGTTTATCAATCTTTAATTAAAAATTTCAAACAAAATTTTCCCCAATAGCTATTCAAATTTAAACACTCTAAAATTTGGATTTCCATTAGCTGATTAGATATTTCTTTTTCTTTTGTTATAAGACTTTAAAAAAATATTTGTAGAAAGAGTCTATATCAACCAGACTATAGAAATTGTTCATTTCCGAAAGCAGACCACATCATGAAAGATAAATTCGATTTCACCATTTCTTTTTTCGCTTTTTTATAGTAACTTTCTACCATATGTTAGTCATCTGTATACCATGTGCAATTATGTACATCATTATTCTTTTCTTTGGTTAAGTGAATGTTCAAGTTTTATATCAAATTTCCGCAATAATTAAATCGTTTACAGAATACATGAGTGTGATGCACTCTTCTATTTTCTCTCCATCTTCGATCTCTCTCTCTCTCTCTCTCTCTCTCTCTCTCTCTCTTTCGTTATATATATATATATATATATACATATATATATATATATATATATATACATATATATATATATATATATATACATATATATACGTATATATATATATATATATATATATTTATATATATACATATATATACGTATATATATATATATATATATATACTTTATATTTGACAATTTTCACAATTATACGTGTTTTTCATATCCATTCATTCCAGCCATATATACCTCTAGATGTCTGGACTCTCTCTACCCCGGGGTACTCAATTTTATGATAATAGCTTCCGGTCGGCCTGGAAATATATATATATATATATATATATACATATATATATATATATATATACATATATATATATAGGCTATATATATATGTATATATATATATATATATATATCTACATACTTACATATATATATATATATATATGAATATACTGTTATATATATATATATATATATATAAATATATATATATATATATATATATGAATATACTGTTATATATATATATATATATATATGTAAACATATATATATATATATATATATGTATATGCATATACATATATATATAAGTTTATATAAATATATATATATATATATATATATGTTTACATATATATATATATTATATATACATATATATATATAAATATATATATATATATATATACATATATACAAATATATATATATATAAATATATATATATATATATATATATATAAAATATATATATATATATATATATATATTTATATATATTGCAATGTCCTGACATATTTCTAATTGTAACCTTTATATTAAGCTTCAACAACCGCCATCTGTTGTTGGGTTATGTCTCCAGACTTATATTTTAATCCTTGTTTTCCTAGCACCGCTAATGAATTATTGTAAAATTACTTGTTATTTTTATTGTTAATCCTTGGGAAAAGTGACTTAACAGCTTTCCTTGCTTTGGTAAAGTGAGAGCTCCATAACCTTAGGTGGTAAATACTTGTTTCTTAATATAAAGTATTGTAATATTTTGCCAATCTTTATAGTGAG
>NC_090748.1:47392670-47395170 GCF_036898095.1 Palaemon carinicauda
AGCACTACAAGAATTCTTGGCCATTATTAACTATCATCACCTTTTCCTACCAGCCATCACTGCCACTCTTGCCCCCTCTTTGACTCCCACAATGACAACACAAAATACCTGAACTGGGGTCCCCATCAAGAAACACAAATACAACACAAATAATGCCCTATCAACTGCTGCTGCTTGGAAATTTCCCGTGCCACATGCCCCTCTCCTTTTCTTCAACAATCCAGCGATGTTGCTATTTATGCAGTACTCGAGTGGGTGGTTCACAGCTCTGCCAACCCAATGGCCTTCAGTAGAAAACTGTCCAAGGTGGAATCCGGCTACTCTACCCTCAAGTGCCAATTGCTGGCGGTGCATTTGGTTGTCCATCATTTTTGCCACTTCTTAGAAGGATACCCAAATCATTTGGATAAAAAAACATACCTCATGTGTATGTCTTCACTCGACAGTCTGTTGCTTGATCTCTCCGCCAATGCTGACAACTCACCGCCATGGCTGAATACAATTGAACCTTTCAACACATCACTGGGAGAAAGAACCCCGTTGCCGAAGCCCTATTAAGAAACACATTGGCTGCCATTCACCTGGGACTGGATTAAAACTCCTCATCAGAAGCTAAAAACAAAAAATGAGAAGACGTCCCTCTCAACGACTATAACGCCACCCTCCTCTGTGACGTCAGTACTGGTAGACTCGACCATTGATACTTGCTCCCATGCACAGGCAGATTTTTTATTCATTTCAATACCTTTCACATCCCTTATGGTGATCTACTGCACAGCTACTAAATACGACATTACTAAGGATTGGGTCCTCATCTCTAATTCATGACAAACTTCAAAAGTACATCAACCAACAGATGCAGGAGTGGGCATCTTTCTCAACTTCAGCATCGTATCCCCCACATTCATATCAACATAGTAGGTTCCCTACCCACATCACAAGGACATCGTTAACTATTAACCATCATCGACTGCTCCACTCATTGGCCTGAAGTCATTCCCATGGAAACAGCAACGTCTGTCTCATGTATTTATGCCTTACTTTCAAGGTGGATAGCGAGATTTGGTATCCCTGAGTATATTACTTCTGAGAGGGATACTATTTTCACCTATCATTTGTGGATATCATTAGCAAATAACCTTGGAATCACCCTACATCACACAACCGTCTACAACCCTACTGCCAATGGAATGGTCGAAAGTTTTCATCGCACCCTCAAAGCAGGTTTAACGTCCCGCACCAAGGACTCCTACTGGTTTATCAACCTTCTTAGCTTCTCCTGGGACTAAAGACCACTCCCAAAGACGCCCTGGATGTCTCTGCAGCTGAAATGGTGTAAGGCAACCTGTTGTTCATCCCTGTTGAAGCTTTTCTATCTGCATCCTCCTCTGACAAACTCCATCATCTATTTCATGTTGTGGGAAAATTTACGCCATGCCACCAGACTTGTAAGCCCCCAGCTAACCAACATACCCCGACAAATTTTCACTCAGCAACGTACGTTTTCCTCTGTAACGTCACTAGCAAGACACCGCTAATGTGCCGTTTTCTCGTGATCCCTATCAATCTGAAGGCTTTCTTAACCAACATTCGTGCCAGAGAAGACCGGGTCTCCATTAATCGCTTGAAACCTGTGTATCTCCAGCAAGAGTGCCTGCTTACTCTAAGATATCTATCTATCTATCTATCTATCTATCTATCTATCTATCTATCTATCGATCGATCGATCGATAGATCGATCGATCGATAGATCGATAGATAGATCGATCGATAGATAGATCGATAGATCGATAGATCGATAGATCGATAGATAGATCGATAGATAGATCGATAGATAGATCGATAGATAGATCGATAGATAGATCGATAGATAGATCAATTAGATCGATCGATAGATAGATCGATAGATCGATAGATCGATAGATCGATAGATAGATAGATCGATAGATAGATCGATAGATAGATCGATAGATAGATCGATAGATAGATCGATAGATAGATATCGATCGATCGATAGATAGATATCGATCGATCGATAGATAGATAGATAGATAGATATATATATATATATATTGCTTTTTTGCGTTATTTACCTAACTTCAATATAAGAATTATACAGTATAGGTTCACTCATGATGTTATTCGCTTGCAATGAATGAACGGTTCATGTAAAAGGTGTTAAGCATTGCTGGATTACAGATAATTTTGCAATCGAGCAAAACTAGTTTGCGATATCATCGTTTCATTTATTGCTTTGAAAATTTGATTTAGAAGGAAATATTTACATTTAATCTGACAATTGATCATGAAATTAGATTATAGTTGATATAATATTCCTTGTCCAGGAGTTTCCTTTTAATAAAATCTTAGAAAATCATCATTTTACGTTTGTTATGTAACGATTAATCATACTAGTTTTCCTTATATGAAAAAAAAGTCAATGTTATCAATAACTATATAAGTAATAATTGATATTCTATATCCTGCAAAATTATTGCAG
>NC_090748.1:47397127-47402127 GCF_036898095.1 Palaemon carinicauda
TTACTACCAGTAAGATATTTACCACTTATCAAAGTAAGCTGAAGGAACATATAGTTTCATAAACATTTTACAACATAATTTATTGTTTATATTTTACCACACGTAATTCATACACGCTTGTACAAATACGTTATTGCCCCCTTTTTCCGCACAGATAGCAGAAACTGTTCAAGCTTTCCTTCGTATGTCTTAGTCTGTTTGAATTTTTGTAACATTCTTGCTTGGAACTCCTTGTATATAAACTCGTTAATTGTTGAATAAAGGTTACTTGCATTCACCTTGAATCTTTGTTAACAATCGCCTCGCACATTGATGACCCTTGGAGTTATCCGCTCATCACCTCCCTTTTTTTTTTTTTTTTTTTTTTTTTTTTTTGCCGTACCCTTTTTACAATATCAACCACAGATCCTTGCTCTGCGGCCTAAGCTGCATCATTGAATCTGCTGCCCTTCGCCATCTGACAAGTTTTGCTTTATTCCAGGGCATCGAAGTTCAGTTTAGCACCAAAGCAATCCCCGAGGGCACTTTCCCAGAAATCTCCGACTGGCTTTGAGACTAAGGGGTCGAACCCATAGCATATGACAGCCTAAAAATATATCCACTGGAACAGTACTTGCTATTGCTAGCTGACTATATGGCTACGCTTTTCAGCTCTATCAAAAACCATTGGAATACTAAGAGGCTACTCTCTCCCTCAAGGAAATTACCAGTATCGCTTGCTTACAACCTGCCACAGATGGCTTTCCTCAGAAAGCGAACCTACTTCGTGATCTTTTGGTACGAAGCTTACCCGAACCTATATGTGCCACCATCCGCAATGTCGATAACATGCTCATGAAGGATCAGATGATCAAAGTGGACGCCCTTATGGACAACCACTTCACCACCTTCAAGACTACCATCAACGCTTCAAATCCTGATGAAGAGGACAACAACTCATTGACCAAAGACAACGTGAATGCGGCAACAAAGAAGCATCACACACATAAGCCATCCCTCTCTAACACCTCAACCAATGATTTCTCCAGTCACTTACTGACACCCATTAACCACAATTGTGCTACCAGCACTCCAGATTCGGGGCTGCTGCCAAGAAATGTGCTGATGGTTGTTATTGGCCAAAAAATATGTAAACCGGTTATAGCTTGTGGCGGTGGCCTCTCCTGTCTTGGTAAACACTAGTCATTCTTAGACTGCAGACATCCGCCTGATGGCTGCCAATGTATGTCAGATCCCAGCCCATGGGTACGAGACATTTACACTATCGTTTGGAAGCTCTAAATACCAATGGAAATTCCTCGTTTCTGACAAACAATGCTGGTACTTGGTGTGGATATCCCCACACATTTCCACCTCCTGGTAGATGTGAGGCATTGACAATTTATTGACACGGATTCATACTCGTCGACACCTCTTCACCTCTCTTCCTCTGACATCCCAATCCACTTCAGGGCACCCAGCGATGCTCACTCCCACCTCCTCAAGTCAGACCAGGAAGTCTTCCATACTGAACTTCACCAAATACCCACGTTTCCCGCAAAGCACGGTATATTTCGCCATATTAATATTACTTGGCTCTCATTGTTTGCGAGATTCTGGCGTCTGGCCCTGGATCACTTGGCAGCTGCTAAATGAATGTACGCCGAAAAGGAACAAATAGGCCTTTGCCATAGGGCGTCAAGCCCATGGTCATCACCCTTACACATCGTCCTGAAAAAGGATGGCTCTCTATGCTATTTTGGGAATTACAGGCGTCTGAACATGCAGACAACTGTATCATTACCCTGTACCAATCATGGCTGACTTTACCTTCTATTTCACAAAGCAGAGGTTTTCAAATCGCTAAATCTCTCAAAGGGGTATTATCAGGTACCCAGGAAACTAAAAGACATACCCCTGACTGCCAACAACACCTTCTTCGGGACATACACCTTCAATTACTCCTGTTTTGACCACTTTTCAAGGCCTTATGGATGGCATTTCAGAGGACGTGCCCTTCTGAGTATGTTACATGGACAACAAACTCATGTTCTCTGCTCCACTTCATAGAAGGTAAACCTTTCGTCATTCACACATACCACACGGCTTTTTTGCATGCCTTCACTCGAGAGTCAGATGCCTGGTCCGCCTCTTTACGCCATAGCTGAATACAACTCCACCCTTCAATACATCCCTGGGAAAGTGAATTCCTTTGCCGACGCTCTGTCAAGAAAAACATTGGCTGTCATTCACCTTGGATTGGATTACAACACCTTGGCAGAAACCCAACGAAAAAATTCAGAATACTAAACATGTTTGACATCCAGCACATCCATCCATTGGGAAGACGTCATCCTCCTTGACTCCAACGCCACCCTCCTCTGTGACGTCACCACTAGTACACCAGGACCTTGGATACCTGCTCCCATGTGCTTTTAGGTGTTTGATCATTCATGGCCTCTCAAATCTCCTGTATCAATATACTGCCCAGATATTGATGAGGAGGTTCATTGGGCACGGCATTACTAATAATGCTAAGGATTGGGTCTGTTCCTGTGCTTCATGTTGAATTTCTGAAGTACATTGATACACGGATTCAGGAGTGAGCACCTTTGCTCAACCTCAATGTCATTTTACCTATATTCATGTTGATGTAGTAGGTGCCCTGTCCACATCACAAGGGCATTGATACGTGTTTACCATCACTGACCTCTGCACTCGTTGGTGAAGACATTCCCATGGAAACTGCAATGTCCACCTCATACACATCTGCCTTACTCTCCGGGTGGATAGCCAGATTTGGTATTGCTGAGCATATTACCTTAGACAGGTAGAACCACTTTCACCTCTCAATTGTGGACATCATTAGCGAATCTCTCAATTGTGAACATCTCGTGGGCATCAACCTACATCAGTCAACCGCCTACAGTTCAGCAGCTAACGGAATGGTTGAACTTTTTCATCACATCCTCAAAACAGGCTATATGTCCCACACCAATGACTCCAACTGGTTTACTCAGCTTCCCTGGGTCCTCCTGAGACTAAGGACCACTCCTAAAGATGCCCTAGATGTCTTGGAAGCTAAAATCGTGTATGGCGACCATATCCAACTATATCCAATACCCACATCATATTGGGATAAAATTTACTCCATGCTACCAGATTTACACGACCCCAGCTATACAACATATGCCAGCAGATTTTGACTGCAACGCAAGTTTTCCTGCATACTTGTAAAGATGACTGTGTTTCCATTGATCGCGTAAAACATGTGTATCTCCTGCAAGATGACCCGTTTACAGTGTGCCTCTCAAAAGCAGGGTCACCTTTTTTCCTACATATGTCTTTCTTCGGGGAGAGCCATTTACCGTACTTGTTTCATACACAATTGTACACTGTAGCATCATTGCTTTTTTTTTTTATCTCTCACATTGACAACAAAAAAAGATTCTTTTTAGTTTGCCTTTTTATGTATCAGTCTGTTTTAATTTTTGTTGACTTTCTTGCTTGAACTGCCTGTATATAAAACTTGTTTTCTGCCGAATCAAGGTTATTTACATTCCTCTTGCCTCATTGTTATGAACCTCCTCACACAATATTGATTTAATGCCTAATATAGTTAACATAATCATATTATTGATTACACACAGCACAATAGATAGTATATATCACATATTAAATATAATATTTATATCTTCTTATCAATCTCCATATAAATGAATTAAACATTTATTTAAGAAATTATATTCTTTTGAGTGCGGTATTGATTTAAATTACCAAATATCTATTCGTATTATCTACACCTTACAAATATTATAACTTCTGTTGTTTCTCAATAGTTCCGGTATATATTAATAAACATGTAATCCATTCATTTCATCAACCACATATGATAGACCAATCAGAGGTACAATACCTCAAATATTTCTCAGGAAATGGTAATATTCTTATAAATATTAAATCAATGACTCCTTTGACACTAGTCTTCTTACAGCAGCATTGCATGTAATTTTCTGTTTTCTTAAGAAAGTTATAAATGCCTATTAGTAATAATATTTCAGGATTTCTTCACCAATCCTTTATTGGAAAAGTTAATGAGTTTGATTTTAAGAATGCTATTTGTAGCATATTCCATTTTCCAAAACCCCCCTTTTACTTTTTTAAAAGAAGCATATACTAAGTATTTAGATATATGAATGTATATCCAAATAATATTTAAACAGTTATTATCAAGAAATATAATTAAAACTACTTAAAATTTGAATCCTAATTGCTGCATCAGCAAATCATTAAAGTTGAACATTTTGTTTTTAGATATTTTCACAAGTAATTATTATTAATGTCATTTTAAATTTACAATCAAAGGAAATTCACAAATGATTTTCATTTGACGTTCATTTAACTTATGAAATTAAATAGAATAATTGGTCAGTGACAGTTATTGAGTTATGTTACTGTCAAATTTAACTCCTCGTTTAATTAGCAAATTGTCTTTTTGACCTTGTAGTCAAGATTACATTTTATTTGATTATTAAAACTTTAGAAGCAAATATCAATTAATTAAAAGAGGCCTAGTTTTTCAGGTCAGCTTTTGTCCTGTAACTGGAAACTTTATATGTAAGTATATATATATATATATATATATATATATATATATATATATATATATATATATATATATATATATATATATATATATATATATATATGATAAATTTTGCTCATTTAGACGTGTTTTCATATTCAAATAAGGAATATATTTTTGATACACTAATGTCTGGATTCTCTTAACGACCTTGGGATCAGAGCTCCAAGGGAAATCACACAAAGACCAGAGCTTTTGACCGCCGGGAGTTGAACCCTGGTCCGGCATACTTGTATAAACAGTGACTTGATCACTTGAAATTAAATTGACACTTTTAACCCTCACCCATAAAGTGAATATACCAAATTTTAAGAAAATGTTAATGCGACTTTCTATTAATTTAATAATCTGGTAATCAGTGGCAAAGATAATTTTT
>NC_090748.1:47407127-47409627 GCF_036898095.1 Palaemon carinicauda
TTATGATGAAAAGGGAAAGAGAGAAAGTAAAAATATTTTCCAAGCAAGAAATCACCGATCAGTTTCTCTAATAGCGTATAAAGATTATTGATATATAATAAGTCTTTTCTTATTAACTCCTAATTTGATTACTATTCCACAGTTCCTCTTACTCATGACGAGTCTTTCCCTTCTTATGTTCGGTTTTGATCCATAAACATACTGTACCAATCTCATTTCACTCAGTTTGATAGAAATATTCTTCGCATGGCTTTTTTTTTTTCCATTAGCATTATACGATACAAATTAATCAACCGTGTTCCTACACTCAAACCATTTGCTATCATTTTAACCTATAAAGCCAAAGACAACACTTTCGTACAATAACATCTAAATGTGAACTACAAAGGCATATTGAAAATATAAATCATAAAAATTAAACAAAGATTGTGATAAAACCTAATACTCTGAAAGAAAATCTTTTCAATATCATCATCATCATCCTCATTTCCTCTTACACCTATTGACGCAAAGAGTCTCGGTTAGATTTCTCCAGTCGTTTCTATCTTGAGCCTTTAAATCATTACTTCGCCATTTATCATCTCCTACTTCTCGTTTCACAGTCCTCTGCCATGTAGGCCTGGGTGTACAAACTCTTCTAGTGCCTGGTGGAGCCCAGTTGAAAGTTTGATAACCTAATCTCTCTTTGGGAGTGCGAAGAACATGCCCATACCCTCTCCATCTACCCCTCATCATGATCTCATCCACATATGGTAGTCGAGTAATCTCTATTATACAGTACTTTTGTTTCTAATCCTGTCCTGCCATTTAACTTCCGGTATTCTTTTGAGTGCTTTATTCTCAAATCTAAAAAATCTGTTGGAGATTGTTTTATTATCATTGTCATGTTCAGGTTACTATAATAAGGTTTGCTTTGGAGTGAAAGTGTTCTCTGAGGATTAAAAATAGGAAAATCTATTAAAATATGTTTAATATCAATATTCACTTTACAGGTATCCCTTCCCCAATCTTCATTCAATAATTGTGGGTTACTTGTGTTTAGTCAATACACTATCTAATTGTATCCATACTACAATTAAAAATAAAAGATAACTATTATTCCACTGAAGGAGTAGATTTGTTTCCATTTTATATTGGTGGTTAATTCAGACCATCGGGCCTGCCACTAATTCTTACGGTGAAAATATAAATTTATATAACTTTTAAGGTCTTTATAAAGATGACTTATAGGGGATATTTCCTTTCTGAAATTATGAAATCTATCTGAATAAATTTCCATTTCAGTTGTATGCAAGTATGTTTTGGTCATCTAAAATACATATATTTATCGATAAACTGATGCGAAAAAATAATATAAGAATTACTAGAATTTGTAAAATAGTTTTCATCTGAACGAGAGAGAGAGAGAGAGAGAGAGAGAGAGAGAGAGAGAGAGAGAGAGAGAGAGAGAGAGAGAGAGAGAGAGAGAGAGACGCTGGTGGCAGGGATTACCATCCAGACAGGTGTTTATTTAATTCAAATTAAATCTATAAAGGATTTTCAATGGATTCCCCTGTTCATCTTGGACCATCAGTCACATTCATTCCTCCAACAACTTCTATCCCAAGCTTTCCCATTACTCCAGAAGTTTCATTCAACTCTTCAAGTCTTCTTTTCTTGATCATCACCATTCAACACGTTCACCTAAGTCAGGTTGATCGGTGAAGTTTTTCCTGGCCATGTTCTTCATCATCATTTTTGGGAATGACCCACTAGGATGCCTCCTATCGTCTCTCCACCTTCATTTAATTTGGTCTTCAGAAAGGTTTAGGGAAATTAAATAAAGACCCTGCCAAATAAATAGGCATTTGTAAAAAAGTTTATCAATATAAACGCAATATATGCAAGTAAAGTTCGTTCTTGAAAAAATCAAAACAAATAAAGCTAGTAATGAACTTGAAGCTAGAGCTAAAACATAGATGATCAATGGTTAATCTAAGAATTATTCCAGAAAAAAAAAGCAAATAAATGTTAGAAATCTGAGTAAAGGTAATAGTAAAGATTATTGGGATTCATTGAGGAATACAGATAGGAATGAGATCATTTGTAAAATTGCAATTAAAACCTTCCGAGATAATTTTGCTCAAGTTCAGTCTCGGAAATGATGAACTCAATGCAAGTGAACACCTTGATAATTTTGACCAAATCATCATTACGCAGTTAGCTAACGAAGAATTGATTATAATCTCTATGTTTGATGAGATAAAAATCCAAATAAAAACAACCTAAGAGTAGAAAATTACTGGTATATATAATTTAATAAATGGCTTCCTCAAAAAAATTGCCATCATTATGTGCTTAAAACGATATGCAGAATTAATAGCTCCCTATTTCTTTGCATACTAGTTCCATATTATTATTGTAAATAGATGATTAAACTTATATTTAGAAAAGAAGGATCCCCTGACGACCCAGATAACTAAAGGCGTATCACACTGCTGAGCTGTGTAGCGAAGCATAT
>NC_090748.1:47434627-47439627 GCF_036898095.1 Palaemon carinicauda
ATAAAATTTCTCTCTCGATTAAAAAAAAACAAAAAAAAAAAAACTAGATAAAAATTCTAGTTTGAATCTACTCTGAAATATTCGTACGATGAAATTCATTCTATTATTTTCATCGTCACAGAAAGGAATGATTTTGAGGTATTTTCATTAAACTGAGTTTTCATAATTCAGAATGACTCCCCTCTCAAAGCATTTACAGTTTCAGCATCATACTTTCAATGAATGCACTTTTGTTATTATTTTGTGCTTATTGCAATCAAATATGAGCGACAGTCTGGAAAATTAGATTTTTTAACAGCATTTTTAAAACTGCAATATATAGGTAATGTTTATGGAATGTTTGTATATCTTTTATTCGGATATAATATCATCATAACTCTTCAGCAATGTTTTCTGCACCCCTGATCCTGTTAATGAAAAGGTTCAATTCTCTTTTATAGGATGCAAAATAAGTGAAAAAAATATATATATTTTTGGGAAAAATAAAGAAATATTGCAAGGCATCTCCTTTCACTGCTTAACAAGTAAAACATTTGGTCTAGCAATACCATTGTTAATAGTATTCCTAAATTATCATAACCTTCATGTGTTACAACGCTAAAAATCATGATATGAGGGTACCAATTATAATTAAAAACTAGCATATATATATATATATATATATATATATATATATATATATATATATATATATATATATATATATATATATATATGCGTGTTTGTGCGTGTTTGTGTATGTGTGTAGAAATTATTCATTACTTGAACAGCATTAGTTAGATATGGCCAATGAACTCTATAGCTTTCTACCCAATAAAATCCACAGATATAACACACCTATAAAATAAAGTGTATACGAGTCTATCTAACACATTTTAGAAATTAAATACCTATATCTTCACTCTAATTTAAGGGATGGCTACAAAACAGCTTACCTCAAGACTGCAAATATGAAACACAACCAGACAACATATATGAAATTTTACATGAACATACAAATAATGCCCATTCTACTTCTTATACGGAAAAAAAGGATTGTATTATAAAACATCTCTCAGATTGTTATACCTTAGATAATAATAATAATAATAATAATAATAATAATAATAATAATAATAATAATAATAATAATAATAATAATGATAAAATTCTCTGCAATAATTTGGCAGGATATAGAATATCTATTATTACTTATATAGTAATTGATAATATTGACTTTGTTTTCATATAAGGAAAACTATCATGATTAATCATTACATATCAAACGTAAAATAATGATTTTCTAAGATTTTATTAAAAGGAAACCCCTGGACTAGGAATATTATATCAACTATAATTTACTTTCATGATCAATTGTCAGATTGAAAGTAAATATTTCCTTCTAAATCAAATTTTCAAAGCAATAAATGAAACGATGATATCGCAAACTAGTTTTGCTCGATTGCAAAATTATCTGTAATCCAGCAATGCTTAACACCTTTTACATGAACCGTTCATTCATTGCAAGAGAAAAACATCATGAGTGAACCTATACTGTATAATTCTTATATTGAAGTTAGGTAAATAACGCAAAAAAGCAATATATATATATATATATATATATATATATATATATATATATATATATATATATATATATATATATATATATATATATATATATATATATATATATATGTATGTATGTATATCTATCTATCTATCTATCTATATATATATATATATATATATATATATATATATATATATATATATATATATATATATATATATATATAGATAGATATATATATATATATATATATATATATATATATATATATATATATATATATATATATATATATATATATCTCAGAGTAAGCGGGCACTCTTGCAGGAGATAAACAGGTTTCAAGCGATTAATGGAGACCGGTCTTCTTTGGTTCGAATGTTGGTTAAGAAAGCCTTCAGATTGCTAGGGATCACGAGGAAACAGCACATTAGCGGTGACTTGCTAGTGACGTTACAGAGGAAAACGTACGTTGCTGAGTGAAAATTTGTCGGGGTGTGTTGGTTAGCTGGGGGCTTGCAAGTCTGGTGGCATGGCGTAAATTTTCCCGCAACATGAAATAGACGATGGAGTTTATCAGAGGAGGATGCAGATAGAAAAGCTTCAACAGGGATGACCAACGGGTTGCCTTACACCATTTCAGCTGCAGAGACATCCAGGGCGTCTTTAGGAGTGGTCCTTAGTCCCAGGAGAAGCCAAGAAGGTTGATAAACCAGTAGGAGTCCTTGGTGCGGGACGTTAAACCTGCTTTGAGGGTGCGATGAAAATGTTCGACCATTCCATTGGCAGTAGGGTTGTAGACGGTTGTGTGATGTATGGTGATTCCCAGGTTATTTGCTAATGATATCCACAAATGATAGGTGAAAGTAGTATCCCTCTCAGAAGTAATATACTCAGGGATACCAAATCTCGCTATCCACCTTGAAAGTAAGGCATAAATACATGAGACAGACGTTGCTGTTTCCATGGGAATGACTTCAGGCCAATGAGTGGAGCAGTCGATGACGGTCAATAGTTAACGATGTCCTTGTGATGTGGGTAGGGAACCTACTATGTTGATATGAATGTGGGGGATACGATGCTGAAGTTGAGAAAGATGCCCACTCCTGCATCTGTTGGTTGATGTACTTCTGAAGTTTGTCATGAATTAGAGATGAGGACCCAATCCTTAGTAATGTCGTATTTAGTAGCTGTGCAGTAGATCACCATAAGGGATGGGAAAGGTATTGAAATGAATAAAAAATCTGCCAGTGCATGGGAGCAAGTATCAATGGTCGAGTCTACCAGTACTGACGTCACAGAGGAGGGTGGCATTATAGTCGTTGAGAGGGACGTCTTCTCAATTTTTGTTTTTAGCTTCTGATGAGGAGTTTTAATCCAGTCCCTGGTGAATGGCAGCCAATGTGTTTCTTAATACGGCTTCGGCAACGGGGTTCTTTCTCCCAGTGATGTGTTGAAAGGTTCAATTGTATTCAGCCATGGCGGTGAGTTGTCAGCATTGGCGGAGAGATCAAGCAACAGACAGTCGAGTGAAGACATACACATGAGTTATGTTTTTTTATCCAAATGATGAAGGGTATCCTTCTAAGAAGTGGCAAAAATGATGGACAACCAAATGCACCGTCAGCAATTGGCACTTGAGGGTAGAGTAGCTGGATTCCACTTTGGACAGTTTTCTACTGAAAGCCATTGGGTTGGCAGAGCTGTGAACCACCCACTCGATTACTGCACAAATAGCAACATCGCTGGATTGTTGAAGAAAAGGAGAGGGGCATGTGGCACGGGAAATTTTCAAGCAGCAGCAGTTGATAGGGCATTATTTGTGTTGTATTTGTGTTTCTTGATGGGGACCCAAGTTCAGGTCTTTTGTGTTGTCATTGTGGGAGTCAAAGAGGGGGCAAGAGTGGCAGTGATGGCTGATAGGAAACGGTGATGATAGTTAATAATGGCCAAGAATTCTTGTAGTGCTTTATTGTTTGAGGTCATGGGAAAGTTCTGAATGGCTACTACCTTCTCAGAAGGGAGTCGTACTCCTTCAAGAGTGATGCAGTGCACTAAAAATGATACTTTATTAATGAAAAAGACACACTTGTCGTACCAGACCATTCTGTTGTAAGCAGTCGTGCACGATGCGTAGGTGACGGAGTTTTTCCTATTTGGAGGAAGAGAACACAAGTATCCATGTAACATACACAGAGGGGGAGGTCCCATAAGATACCATTGATGAGACGTTGAAAAGTGGCCCCAGCATTATGAAGGTGTGTGTAAGAAAGGGGCTGGTGATGGAGGTCTTGGGAATGTCTTTTGTGTTCACTGGCACCTGGTAATACCCGTCCAGGAGGTCAAACGTGGAGAAAACCTTTGCTTTGGGCAAGTAAGAGGTCACGTTGGTGATGTCTCGATGGGGGTAGTGATCTGGTTCTTTTTGCATGTTCATGCACCTGTATTAACCACACGAACCCAGAGAGCCATCTTTTTTAGGAAGATGGGCTGGAGGCCTTTTGCCAAAGGTCTATTTCTTCCATTCTGGCAAACGTTTGGTTAGTAGCTGCCAAATGACTCAGTGCCAGATGCCTGAATCTGGTGAGCTTTCGGGTACCCGTCATCTTGATATGGTGATACATAACATGTTTTTCGGAAACAGTAGTCGTTTGGCAAAGTTCTGGACGGAAAACTTCCTGTACGACATGAGAAGGTAGGCGTAGGCATCCGAGGATTTGCTGATGTGAAGAACAAAGTAAGAGGGGCTGTACTGAAGAAGTGTTTATGAGTAAAAGTTGCTTTTAACTAACCATCCGTGAGTGAGATCAACCAGGTGGAAATGTCAAAGGAAATCTGCACCGAGGATTGGCAATGTGACATCAGGTACAAAAAACATCGAATAATATTTGGTGCTTCCATACGATAATGCGAGGGTTTCATTAACGTGCATGGGTATCATAGATACGAAAAAGGCTACCAGGTGGATGTCGGCAGATTTAGACACTACATCATGTTTTGGGGAGTAGCCTTGGCAGATGAGAAAGGCAAGCACCCGTGTCTACCAAAAATTGCATGTCCTTACATGCATCATGTAAAGAGAAAAGATATGTGACAGGGGAGGTCACCCACACACGTAATGGCCTAATTACACGTTTTTTTTTTTTTTTAGCCACTGACAACCATTTGCACATTTCTACACAGCCCCCCTGAATCCCAAGTGGGATTAGTATAACTGCGGCCGATGACTTTCAGTGAATGTCTGTACAGGTTGTTGGTTGCGGCGTGAGTGAGTGGCGGGTGGTAGGAGGCTTTGTCACCAGTCTGGCACGTCAGGTGGTAAGCCTCTGTATCCCAATGCATTCAGGTCCACTTCAGTCAATGCAGATTAGTTGTCCTCTTCGTCAATATTGTCAGCGTTGATAGAGGTCTTGAAAGTAATGAAATGGATGTTCATAAGGGCGTCAAC
>NC_090748.1:47462127-47464627 GCF_036898095.1 Palaemon carinicauda
ACTACTATGATAAGAATTTTTTTTCTTTCTCGATTTTACTGTTTTCATGATATACCTCCATTATGAAGAAGAATATTTTACCTAAACAGAAGCTGTATTTTTTTTCTCGTCTTTACCAAATCATTTAATCTGCAGGACCGTCTTTCAACCAATTGATTACTTGCAGAAAATCTTACATACACCCACTACTGAATTCAAAATTGTCAATGATACTTATTTTTAAACGAAGTCTCATACTACTTTGACGTTAAAATTTCGGGTACAATATATAAGGTATCAATTTTCAAAATCCTAACTCAATATTTCTAGAGATATTACTGATGACTGAAGAGGACGTTACTCTTGTGCAAGGAAACAAGTTTTCATAACAAAAGATAACAGGTGTATGCCATTTCTCTCTCTCTCTCTCTCTCTCTCTCTCTCTCTCTCTCTCTCTCTCTCTCTCTCTCTCTCTCTCTCTCTCTCTCTTTTACCTGTGTTCTTGGAAACACTAGAGTTAATACTAATAAATCTATGAAGCGTGGTTATAAGACTTATAAATAATTGTTTCCTGCAAAGTGTACAGAAATGGTCATCTGACAAAATCTTTCGGTATTTCATCATTCAAAGTTAATGAAGTATATGTTCTGTGTAAATCCTGGTCAAGGTAGAACACATCATTAATACACAGGAATTCCTAGCTTTTAGTTCCAAGTATAATTTCCTTTTGACCTCACAGCAATATTGAGAATACTGGAGGCTCACTTCTGAGTTAGGAATAGATAGAATAAATATCAAATCGGTAACAATTCAAGATAGCTTCAATGAATGGATTAAAAGGTTGACAATGAATTTTCTTTTTAAAAATTGTGAACTTCGGTATGATCTGTTCGAGAATTTAATAAAGTATATATTTTCAGTGGCAAACATGAAATGATAACTTCTCAGCCATTTCTAAATCCTTCATTCTGGGTGCAAGTAGTAAATTCCTGATTTACTGTGAATTAATACTTCAAACTTTATCTACTGGATTTATTTCGAAACGTGATCATGAAAGAGTAACATAATCCGAAGGAAATATAAAGCAGAAAACAAAAAAATATCAAGCGAATGAACTAAAGTTATTTCATAAAAGAAAATTCGGAGAGAGAGAGAGAGAGAGAGAGAGAGAGAGAGAGAGAGAGAGAGAGAGAGAGAGAGAGAGAGAGAGAGAGAGAGAGAGAGAGAGAGAGAGCGTAACCTTTTTATTTGCTGAAGATATTGATGATTTCACAGAATTGAGAAAACTGATGACAATTAATTAACTTTATTCTAAGTTAAATAGTTTAATAGGTCTTATTATTTATATTCTTTAATATAGATTAAGTATTTTGATTACATATGATTTCAAGTACCAACTTATTATGATTTATGATTCTTGCGAAATATTATATGTGACTAACTAACAAACACAAGTGATGATAAACCATGGGGATTTATAATAATAATAATAATAATAATAATAATAATAATAATAATAATAATAATAATAATAATAATAATAACAATAATATTAATAATAATAATAATAATAATAATAATAATAATAATAATAATGATAATAATAATAATAATATTAATAATAATATTATTGCGTTATAGATCCATGACTTGAATATTAAATGACTTTGTTTATAGAGAATATTTCTTATTGCTGTTATTATATGATGGGTTTAAAAGTCTACTGTATGTTTAAAATACCCTTATGAATAGTTGAGGTATGGGACAGGACAATGTCCTATAGAAATGTCTTATATACTTATGATCAGAGCCCACCGGCTCTCCCAAACCACCGCAATGGAGTTTGGGAGAGCATAGCTCACATGGAGGATGAGGTTACAAACACCACAAGTCTCCCGTCCAGTAGATTGCAAGGTAGAGAAGTTTCTTATGGGCTACTACAAATGAAGATCAAAATACTAGTAAAAATACTGTTTCCAGATGTCTCAATAACTCTAACGAGACTCAGAAAAATTGTCTTGGATTCAAGTTTTCAGTGAGAGAGAGAGAGAGAGAGAGAGAGAGAGAGAGAGAGAGAGAGAGAGAGAGAGAGAGAGAGAGGGGGGGGGGGGGGCAATGTCTGGCCATCTTTTGATTTTCATTTTCTGACTAATAAATTGTCATAAAAACAACAACGAAAGTTGGGTTTTAGTAAAGACTAATATAAGGTTGCATTATTTGACCTTAGATTAAATTAAACATCATTGATTAAAATTTTCTTAGGTATGGGAACTCTTACTTGGAGGCTTCATATATAAAAAAGGAGACTGGTTTTGTGAGCTTATTCTGCTTACAACCATTTTCTCACCAACGTCTATGCCAAAAAAAAGATATCCGCCATCATATAATGTTTGTAAAAAAAAAAAAAAGTAGATTTTAACGTTATTCATGATATCGCTAAAACTTAAGCGTATAAAAATGCTTCATTTCGTTGCTTCGTGGTGAAAAGTAGTTTTACTCTTACGAATTCTGGAAAATAAAA
>NC_090748.1:47469627-47474627 GCF_036898095.1 Palaemon carinicauda
AAAAAAACATTTCTTGTATTTTTTTTTTTTGAGTGTGGAGGTATTAGGTTGTTTGACTCTAAAACTACGTAGTTCAATTTTTTTTGAACTGCCCTCTTTTTCTTTGTCAAGGCGGGTGCCTTGTTTACTTATGTCACGTTGTGACTGACTTTAGTCAGTCAGGTTTGGGAAGCCAGATGGACAGGTTCTCGTGATGCAGTCGAGAACGAGCAGCAGCAACAGTTTTGTTGGAGTATCACCTAGTTGATGGTGATTGGTGATGGTCCTGATAAAGCAGGTGGGGGTGACTTGTCTTCAACCCAGTTCCCGAGGTCGAGATGGTTTTGAAGAGATATTCTTTGGTGGCAGCAAAGTGGCTGTCGTATCGACAATGGCGTGGTCGTTCCCGTAGTGTTCGATGGTTGTCCTCGAGGATTATGGATTGTGTTTGTGCATATTTGATATGTTGGAAGAGCAAGTGTATGGGCTTGTATTTAACCCTGGATAGGTACGATGGGTCGTTCGCGACCCCGAGCGTAAAAAAAAACAGGTTTTTCTCACGTGACTCACCCCCGTGACTGAATTTGTGGGTGATCGACCTGCAGGAGGTGTCTCCCCTACACGCTCTAGTAGTGTCCAGATGTGCATTGCTGTAGCTGTACTCCTTCCCCGATTTCTGAGACGCGTCGGGGTCGAGCGCGACCGAGTTTACCCTTCTAAGGTAGTTTGCATAATTATCAAAGTTATTACGTATTATGAAATTGTCGTAGAATGGTGCAACTTGTATAGGTTATCAGTTGTGGAAAGTCTTGGTGGATTGTTTGGCTACCATGTGCATGATTTTTTTTTTAGTTAAAATGTCGTTCATCACCACGAGGACCATTTTACCGCGAGTGCCCCTTTTTCATTTTTTTTCATTTTTTTGCCAAGTCATTTTTCCGTAAGATATTGCCAAATAGTGTCGTAAAACTTTTGCTTGTTTAGTGTTGGAAAGTGTGTCTAGATGATCTGGCTACCCATGCATGACTTTGTTTTTGTCAGATACGACGTAGTTATTGGTATATTGGGTATTTAACTGCGGTTACCAATTTCTGTTTTTTTTTCAATATTTGTAAAAATTACTACGTAGTAAGGAATTGCCGTATATTATTCATTTTTTTTTCATGTTTATGTGTTAGAAAGTGTGCCTTGATGGTTGGGCTAACACGTGCATGTCTTTTTTTTTATCTGAGATGCCGTATATTAGAATGTCGGGCATTTTACCGCGAGTACCCCTTTTTCATTTTTTTTCATTTTTTTGCCAAGTCATTTTTCCGTAAGATATTGCCAAATAGTGTCGTAAAACTTTTGCTTTTTTAGTGTTGGAAAGTGTGTCTAGATGATCTGGCTACCCATGCGTGATTTTGTTTTTGTCAGATACGACGTAGTTATTGGTATATTGGGTATTTAAATGCGGTTGCCAATTTCTGTTTTTTTTCAATATTTGTAAAAATTTACTACGTAGTAAGGAATTGCCGTATATTATTGAATTTTTTTTCATGTTTATGTGTTAGAAAGTGTGCCTTGATGGTTGGGCTAACACGTGCATGTCTTTTTTTTTATCTGAGATGCCGTTTATTAGAATGTTGGGCATTTTTCCGCGAGTGCCCCTTTTTATTTGTTTTGCATTTTTTGCTTAGTCATGTTACCGTAAGGAATTGGCAAGTAGTGTCGCAAAACTTATATTTTTATAGTGTTGGAAAGTGTTTCTAGATGATCTGGCTACCCATGCCTATGTTTTTTTTAGCCAGATATGGCGTATATATAAGTATGTGTTCGATTTTCCTGTGATTGCCATTTTTTCGTTTTTTCCCATTTCTTTCAAAATTACTACGTACTAAGGAACTATCACAGAGTAATGACTAATTTATATGTTTATTTGTCGGAAAATGTGCCTTGATGGTTTGCCTAGCACGTGGCTGAAATTTTTTTTTTCTGAAATGCCGTATATTAGAATGGCCATTTTTCCACGAGTGCCCCTTTTTATTTGTTTTGCATTTTTTTGCTTAGTCATGGTACCGTAAGGAATTGGCAAGTAGTGTCGCAATACTTATAATTTTATAGTGTTGGAAAGTGTTTCTAGATGATCTGGCTACCCATGCCTATCTTTTTTTTTTTAGCCAGATATGGCATATATATAGGTATGTGTTCGATTTTCCTGTGATTGCTATTTTTTCGTTTTTCCCATTTCTTTCAAAATTACTACGTACTAAGGAACTATCACAGAGTAATGATTCATTTAGATGTTTATTTGTCGGAAAATGTGCCTTGATGGTTTGCCTAGCACGTGGCTGAATTTTTTTTTTCTGAAATGCCGTATATTAGAATGTTAGCCATTTTTCCGCGAGTGCCCCTTTTTATTTGTTTTGCATTTTTTCGCTTAGTCATGTTACCGTAAGGAATTGGCAAGTAGTGTCGCAAAACTTATATTTTTATAGTGTTGGAAAGTGTTTTTAGATGATCTGGCTACCCATGCCTATCTTTTTTTAGCCAGATATGGCGTATATATAGGTATGTGTTCGATTGTCCGGTGATTGCCATTTTTTTCGTTTTTTTCCCAATTCTTTCAAAATTACTACGTACTAAGGAACTATCACAGAGTAATGATTCCTCTAGATGTTTATTTGTCGGAAAATTTTGTTTACTTTTTTTTGATTGAATATCATCAAATTTTTTAGCTAAAATATTATATTGTTTTACATTTTTTTTTTTTTTTCGATTTTATTTCCCTTCAAAAAATTTTTTTTGGGTCAGAATTTTAATTTTATAGTCGTAAAATAATTGACAATTATCTAGCAACCCACCATACAACTTTTATGCATATCCAATAATAATTAGATTAGTAAATAACACCTTGAAATTGACATACCCTTCCTACATTTCAAGTGGCAGATTAGGGAGTCTGAGTCAGTGTGGTTGGCGGCCATTTTGTGGACATATCCGAAGCGTAAGCTGCCCTATCTATATATATTCTTGTTCCCTATAGAATTTGTGATATTTTGGTATATTTTTACCTGCATAAATATCATATTATATATTAAATATATGTATTTTATTACGAAATTTCTAAGTACTCAAAAAATTACCTTTAGATATGGCCCCTGATATAAATGTAATTTACAAAATAATGAAGATTTTTTTACATATTTCTATTTTAGGATAACATATGTTTATTCCCTAAAAAAATTAGCCACTTCCTATTTCATTTGGGTACCCAAAAAAAAATCATGAAATTTGGACAAATTTTTTTGGCCAAAAAAAGTTACCCTTTTTTTCTCATTTCAGATCTTCACCTCCATGGGTCTGACTTCATCCAAAATACATCAAGATGTGTCCCAAACATTCAAGAATCAGTTCCTAAAAGGATTTGTGTATATATGTATAAACTTTTTTTTATGAATTTTTATGTCAGGTCTTTTTTTTCTACTTAATTTTTTAAAATATTTATAATAAATAGTTTTTCTGCAGATGAGTAGTATTTATCTTTACAGTTGTTTTGAGCATTCATTGAAGTTTTTTTTTGGCAAAAGAAAAAAGGAGGTTACTGCAAAAACTGATTTTTCAAGAATTTTTTTTGCCGTCGGGGTCGTTCGCGTCCGAGTATACCCTTAAAGGGGTGTCCGAGGAGCGTACCTATCCAGGGTTAATATTTTATTAATAATGAGAAGATTCTCTTATTAATTGGTCCTTGCTGCGGCTTACTGTGTTTTTGTTGTTGATGAATATTGCATATTTTATTTAACATTTGTTTGAACGTTAAGTTTTCTGTTTTTGTTATTGTAATGTTATCTGAATTTATGCTATGATCTTTTAAGTAGCTGTGCTTCCCATTACCTGTACTCATTGTAGTTATTGTATATAATTTATTTTTGTATACTTTTTGTATAATAAACTAGGTTAAGGTACTTAAGTGTTTTCTGTTTTACCCACCCCTTTGGATGTTGCAGTCCATCGGTTCATTCCAGTCCTAATTCTTTTAGTATTTTAAAAGAACCTGATGAACCATTAAGGCGGTTCATAACAATATATATATATATATATATATAATATATATATATATATATATATATATATATATATATATATATATGTATATATATGTATATATATATATGTATATATATATATATATATATATATATATATATATATATATATATATATATATATATATATATATATATATATATATATATATATATATATATAATAGTATATGTATATGTATATGTATATGTATATATTTAACCAAAAACCAATAAATCGGTTGGAACCTTTGACCGGGGACGCCTCTCCATATCCTAAATAAAACAAGGAAAAAAATGTTCATCTTTTCAATTGAGCGTCTGAAAGAATTGATATAAATATTTTGACCGGGTGTCACCGGTCACTTGCTTTTGACATTACCCATAGTCATAAAACAAAACACTGTGATTCGTAATCAATTCATGGAGATAAAATGTAGTATTCTACACTTATACTATGCTGAGGAACGCATTATAACTCCAACCTCTGATAGGTATTACCTCTTATTACGTGTTTCCTGTTTCCTACCTTGTTTCTTCTTTCTACCTCTTACCTCCTACTTCCTACATCCTGCATTCTTATAGTTATACCTCCTACCTCCTTCATCTTTTATCCTACATCCTTTATACTTATACCTCCTACCCTCCACATCCTACCTTCTACCCCTCACATCCTACCCCCTATCTTTCACCTCCTACCCCCTATCTTTCAACTCCTACCTCCTAAATCATACCTCTTATCTCCTACCTCCTACATAACATCTTGCCTCTTACCTCCTACCACTTACCGCTTACCTCTTATAAGAGGTACATCTCTTACCTCCTACCCTCAACCTCCTACATCTTTTATCCTACATCCTAGATCTTTATACCTCCTACCTCTTACCTCCAACCTCCTACTTCCTACCATCCACATCCTACCTCTTACCTCTCACCCCTTACCTCCTACCTCTTACC
>NC_090748.1:47484627-47487127 GCF_036898095.1 Palaemon carinicauda
TCTGAGACTAAAGTACTTAAGGAAGACTGTCAACTGTTTTCTTGCGTGTTTATCTCCTGTCAAACAAGAGGATGTGACCTACAAGAATTTTTCAGACATGAGAACCAGCCTTACCCTCCTTCACTCAGCAAGAAAGGTAACCTACGCGCATGTACTAAGGCTGATTTGGTGGATGTTCTCCAGGTGAAAGTGAGACTACCTGAGTCAAAGCCAGACTCGGATCTCCTCATTGTGGATGGTTCATCACTGGTAAACGCAGTTGTACCAAAGACATCAAAGACGTTTGAAGAATATGCCACGAAGGACATCCTCCCCAAAATAGAAATGTACAGTAGAAAACACACGAGAACAGATATCATCTTTGATGTATATCATAAGTCAAGTCTGAAGTCAGAAGCTAGATCAACAAGAGGAAAAGCTATCAGGAGGAGAGTTACTGAAAAAAGTAAAACGCCCACAAACTGGAAGAGTTTCCTCCGCAACAGTGCTAACAAGACAGAGCTCTTCCACTTTCTTGCTGATGCAGTAGCTAAAATGACTACGGAAAATGTAGTCATTGTGACGAAGGAAGAAGATGCCCTTACGAGTGCCAGTTACACCAACATGAGCCTAGAAGAATTGGCTCCCTGTACACATGAGGAGGCTGACATACGTAAATTCTTACATGCCTGGCATGCAGCTACGGAAGGCTACAAATCTGTTATGATCGCAAACGACACAGACGTCATTGTGATTGCCATATCACAGATGCCTTCTCTCAAAGCAATCGGCCTGGAGCAAATGTGGATTAGATTGGGAAAAGGTGAGCACACTAGATGGATTCCTATTCATGACCTGGTGTCCATCTTAGGATCAGAGAAGACAAACGGGATGCTATTCTTCCATGCCTTTACTGGGTGTGACGTTGTGTCAGGTTTCAATGGCAAAGGAAAAAAGACAGCATGGCAGATATGCGATGTCTTCAATGATGCCTCTGCCACCTTTGCAAAACTTAGCTGCAGGCCATCTGAGATTGAGGAGTCTGATCTACATGTTCTGGAGAAATATGTGGTTCTTATGTATGACCGGTCGAGTACAACATCTTCTGTAGACGAGGCAAGGCTTGATCTCTTTGCGCGAAAGCAGAGGTCATATGACATGATTCCACCAACAAAAAGTGTACTGAAGGAACATGCAAACAAGCAGCCTACCAAGCAGGTCATATTTGGGGGCAGTGTGTTAATCGTCAGCCAGAACCTCAGTGTCCTTCCAAGTGGGGATGGTAAAAAAAACGGTGATGACTGATTGTATGGACAATGCTGGAACCCATTTCCAAGAGCTGCCGTGAACTGACAAAGTGTGGATGCAAGACAGAGTGTGGTGGAAGGTACAAGTGTGTAAAGAATGGACTATTCTGTACTCTACTCTGTAGTTGCCTATGCCAGAATTCCTAGGAAAAAAAACTGATGAACAATGAATGGACTTTTGGCCAGAGTAGGTTGAGTATTGTTTGAAATATGGACTCTTAGACATTGGCATATGTAGTAAATGACGTCATTTGGCGGCCATCTTGTAAAATGGCTGCCATATTGGACCCTCAGAATGATTAGTGGTGTTCCCACATCAAACCCAGACAAAGAGAACTCATCAAGTATCTGAGTAAGAACTTTAATGGCACGTAGTACTGCAATATTCTGCCTTAAAAAGGACCATATGGCGGCCATCTTGGAAAATGGCCGCCATATTGGAATTTCAAGTGGCTAGCACTTTTTTTTCAAAATCTAATGCAAAATAAATAATTATGCCAAATTTCATGCTTGTATCATCAAATGAACGATTGTTTCACTTATCTGCCCCAATAAGGGAATTTATATAAAACGTAAACTGGGTGACTTACGAAGTGTTTCAAGGTAAATGAGACGTTTGAAAGTCAGAGTTAAAAGTTAAACACCATATAGATACCATATGTAAATTGTAATAGAAAACATGATGTGTGAAGAGAATGCATTCTACGATGATATAACAAGTAATTCAAGGCGTTGTTGAAAATTCATATGAAAAATATTGTCAGCAATGAATTGCGTTTGAAGGATGACGTTGGGAGGGAAATAGTAAGATAGTGCTAGTGGGAGTTACTTTGGAGTATATGAAGAGGGCAGTTAAATGGCATAATTGTCATCATTTCTCACATTCTTGAGTATAACTTACAAGATAAGTTTAATATCAAAATTAAATATGAGTTTCCGTAAACCTTAAAAATCCATTTCTTTACCGTTTTCTTCGTTAACAATAAAATAGGAAAAACAAACCACGGTAGGAAAAGCCATAGTTAATAGAATATGAAAATGGGTTAGCTTTTCGGCCTTAGTATGGCTTGCAAATAGCTATGATGGTTTAAACCCATTCAAGGTAACTCAATAGTTTTTAAGGTAAATTTGTCCTCTGCTTGATTCCCTACGATTATCCTTTAGCCTTTACTCGGGAAGCAAGCAGATGAAAAATGTCCTCTTGCCAGGAATGA
>NC_090748.1:47492127-47509627 GCF_036898095.1 Palaemon carinicauda
GACTCTTGCCCATAGCATATCATTCTGGATTCTTCAAAGGGTCACAACTGAGATGGGCTACAGTAGAAAAAGAATTATTCAGTATAATCAACACTGTGCTTCATTTCCGTCCGTATCTGGAAGGCCTAGACAATGTTACTGTCTACTCTGACCACATGCCTCTGAGTTTCCTTCACCGTGCGAAGTTCACCAATCAGAAACTCCTCAGATGGTCCTACATCCTCTCCTCATTTAACATCGAAGTGAGGAAAATTTCATGATCACGGAATACCATCGTCGATGCTCTATCGTGTCGACCTCGGCTCCATAGGAGTTGAGAAACATTAAACTTGAATTGTATAAATCTCATTTTTTTAATATATATATATTCTTAAAATAGTCTTGGATAGTAATTTTACTCTCAAAAGGGGAGGAATGTAATGTACTGACCTTTTTCTAATTGTAACCCTTATATTAAGCCTCAACAACCGCCATCTGTTGTTAGGTTATGTCTCCAGACTGATATTTTAGTCCTTGTTTTCCTAGCACCGCTAGTGAATTATTGTGAAATTACTTATTTTCATTGTTGATCCTTGGGAAAAGTGACTTAAAATCTTTCCATGCTTCTGTTAAGTGAGAGCTCCATAACCTTAGGTGGTGAATACTTGTTTTTTAATATAAAGTATTGTAATATTGTGCCACTCTTTATAGTGAGAAGGGAGTAATATACTTTTGATTGTACTTATGGATGTATCTATCCTACGGCAACCATTGGAGGCATATAAAAATTGTTCGATCACGAGTGACAACTAAAAATAAGAAAAGGTTAACATCAAGGAAAAACGGAAATTCACTACAATATATATATATATATATATATATATATATATATATATATATATATATATATATATATATATATATATATATATATACAGTATATACATACAAATATATATATATATATATATATATATATATATATATATATATATATATATATATATATATATATATATATATATATATATATATATATATAAATATATATATAAAATATATATATATATATATATATATATATATATATATATATATATATATATATATATATATATATATATATATATATATATCTATATTTGGGCTCAAGCCATGTCGTCCTGATGGAAGTTCCTATACGGTAGCTTCCTAGGGTATATTACAACTACGGCGATATTCCCAGAGAATTTACCTTAAGGTACCCAAAATTCTAACTCCTGGAGCGAATATCCTTAATGAAAGGGATATCGCAACATATCAGAGGACGTATTCTTGACACGCCACATGGCAATCTGCACCCCAAACAGAGATAACACATCGAGGGGTCAATTGGCAAGAAAACGAAAACGGGAAAGAAAAAGGGGGAGCCGCTCCCAAGGCTCCCTCTTTTCCAGTTTCGTAAGCGTGCCTGGCGCCAATCCTGGCGCCATCTGTATTCCTTTTTGCGTAGCTTAACAACTCGGTGTTTTTTCCTGTGTTTCTCGCAAATCTTGGATTTATTCAGCTTTTCATGGCTTCTCCAACTTCGTCGGCCTCTGATAAGTTGAGTACCATTTCTCTTATGTATAAATGTAAGCTCTTGGTGAATTTTAAAGTGATTAATAGTATCGATCTTTGTTACAAGAGCCGTTGCCTACCGGAGGCGTCATGGACGCTGTCGCTCGCTAAGTATGAGTTTTAGTTAGCCAGAGCGACATTCCCGGTTGTTTTGCTTTAATAAATTTTAGCTATTTAGCGTTACAGAGAATTTCCTTCCGTGCTTTTTGTATTATTTTGGCGAAGTATTCGCCAACTCTGGCCTGCGCTAGGCCATGTAGCCTAGTCGTTTGGTCCTAGTACTTCCTGCATGATTTTGGTTTTCCGAGTGTTTTTAAAATTTTATTGAAGCTTTAGGCTGTTTTTTATACATTTAAGATTATGTTGAATATTTCCAAGATAGTATACGAGTGAGTTAGGTGATTTAGGTAATCGATTCTCTTGGTGCCTAGGCTAAGTTGCTTATGGAGCCTTAGTATACTTTCTCATACTCCCCGGTTGCTTTCTTTTCTTCGGAGAAGGTATGCAATCCCTTTCCCTCTGTTTAAGTCTTGGGCTTATCCCTAAGTGGTTTATCTGAATTAACTTTCAATAAAACTATACTGGGGTGTTACTGTACCTCCCTGTTCCAGTAAGTCTGGTTTCAGAGAGGGACAGAACAACAGAGTTTTTAGTCTGAGTCTGTGTTTGTCTGGCTTGGGGTAGAGTCTCCCTCGCTGGCCTGACACAGACATAGGAGGCTTAGCCTCCTTAGGTCACTACCGAAGGTTTCTGTACGAGATGATTCCTTATTTTGTGATCTAGCAGTCTAGTCCTTGTTGCTGTTCTCGGTGGGAGGATAAGATCCTTTCCCTGGGAGTAGCAACACCTTCCTTGCTTTGGTTCTTTGGGAGCTGGCAAGTATTGCTGGCCTCCCTCCTTGGATCTCCCTTAGGCTAAGATGAGTTTTCTTGGCTGCGGGTGATCCTTCACTAAAGCAAGGTTGGTAGGACCCTCTTTTGTCCCTTCCCCCTCTATCTCTGTAATGGCCTAGCCTTTACAGTACTGTACGTCATTCTACATCTGGACCTAGGATAGGTTAGGATGTGGAATTGGCTCAGTCCTTTGCTGGCCGGCAGAGTCTGCCGGTCGGCAAGGGTCTTCTGCTTTGAGTACTGCCCGGACCTCCCTTGGTCCCTCATCCATTCCTGACTGTAGAGCCAGACGGCATTGGTCAGGAAGCCTGAATTAGATTCTCCCCTTCCTTATATGCACTCTTTCGGATTGCCGGGCTTGGAGGTAGTTTACGCTCTTATCCCGGCATCCATTCTGTTTTCTTCTAGTGCTGTACCCGACCCGGCTGCCGGCCTCATAGGCCGGCAGCCGGGCAGTCGTAGTCCTCTGGTTCTTTTGCTGCTGGCCGGCATCGGTTGTTTACCTTTGCCGGCCGGCTAATGTCGGCCCTTGTCTGCCGGTCGCTATGAGCAGTGGCCGGCAGCCGGGTACTACCTTGTGTAGTTGCTGACCGGCAGTTATTGCCGGCCGACATTGGCTGTTGCCGGCCGGCAGTTACTGCCGGCCGGCACATGCATTTGAACCAGCGTTCTGCCGCCTTATAGCTGTTAAGTAGTATACTTTAAAGCTAGTTATGGTGTGTGCCGGCCGGCACATAACCTTCTATACTGTACCAGTATTCTTCAGTATAATATATACTGTAGGAAAAAAACTATAGTATAAGTTTTGGTACAGCACTGTGTGTTCTAACACTTTTGTGTTGTCTTGCACAGTTCGGTGTTGCCTTACAGATAAGAAAGTGAGTTCTTTCTTGTCTATTATCCGGGATTTTAAAATCATTGCTTAGGTGTGACCTACACCTGTTTCCTCTGGAAACTTTTCATTGGTTATTCTAGAAGAGATTAACCATACGATTTTATTATCTGGGAGGTTGCAACAATTGGTTGTGAAGGAAACACAAGTGTGTGTCTTTCCTATCTGATTTGTTATGCTAAACTGTGCATATCCAGTGATACGTAGTTCACTTGATACTAATGGAAATTTCTTCTCTTTAGAGGAGGACCCTCCGAAGTGCGGAAGTGTTTTCTGCAACGTCCGCAGTAAGAACCTCTGCGGACATGAGTTTTGTAGGAGGCACGCAGCATGCGCTGTCTCCAAGGGTGATCTCCAGTATTGGGACCCTCAGGTATGTACCGTGTGCACTAACCTGATTACTGAGGCCTTTGATTCCCCTAGGACGGCGGAATCAAGGGATATAGCAAGGGAGAAGCTTCGTACCTGGGTAAGGGGCTTCCAGAAGAACACCTCTGGACCTTATCTTCCAAGTGAGAAGATGAGGGCATATCTTTTCCCTAGGGCATCAGCTGATGCAGTGATTCCCCAGCCTCAAGAGGAGATCCCCCAAGTTCAGATCCAGGTGGATGCTGAAGTCGCGGTCGCTTTGCAAGACATCCAGTTGGATGACAGGATGTCTGACGTGGAGGAAGACCTCCTGGCCGGAGCCCAGGATGAAGTTCAAGCCCCAGACATTGTAGAGGAAGAGGTCGACGAGGTGTCGGCTACTCCGGTTCAGATCCCGGAGCCTATTCCCTCTACATCGTCCGCTCTCCCAGTAGAGCTGGGACAGGCCCTCTCCTCCATTGCTGGAATGATCCAACAAATGCAGAAGGAGAATCAGGAGAAGGCGGCTGCAATGGAACTGCAGATGCAGGGGCTTGCAGCATCACATGGGCCCCAGAAAAGGCTCAATGTGAAAGACCTTCCCTTGAGCTCAGATGCTAACCCGTGGAGGTATGCAGAGCACATGCCGATGACAACTGGAAAGATTGTCATCTCGGATAAGTTGGGTTCAGTTCCCCTAGAGGAGGTGGAATTCTGGCCCAGCAAGGGGTCATATCCGGACTGTTATGTCTGGCTGAGGAAGGAACCAGCTTCAAAAGAGGAGACAGAGCCGAAGGAGGTCATAGTGATGGACCATGCTAAGGCTCAAGCTTTGCTTTCATCCTCGATGAAAGAGAGGGGCTTCACGAACTCAAAGGTAGCTGCATTGAGTAAGAAGCTCCCTTCCTTTGTGTCCTCTCTTGCTAGAGCCTTCCCCTTTTTACAGAAAGGGTTTGCGGCTGTACTAAAAGCAGTCGAGGCCGGCAAGCCTTGCCCCTCCCTGGAGGAGTGTAAACCCTTGTCGCTGGCCCTGCCTATGGACCACAAAGACTGGAAGGACGTCCATCTTACCTTCTCAGTTGGGAAGTTGGAGACTGATATTGCCGGACGTCAGTTCGGCGAGAACCTCCCTAAGCAGTCTGACTTTCTTTTGCAGAGATAGCTCGAGACAAAAGAAAGACTGGCTGCCTCAATGTCTCTTCAGACTACTCTTGAGACGATGGCAAGTGACCCCAAGGTCCATGAAATGTTCATGGTAGTTGCCAAGACTCATCTGGCCACAGTGACGAAGGATCTTTATAGCTTCGTCAGGGCGAGGAGAGCTTGTAGGGAGTTCGTGTTCACCTCGGCTACGGTGAGGCACGAGCCAAGGAAACTAATCTCCTCCAACATTTGCGGCAAAGACCTTTTCCCTACCGAATTGGTCAAAGAAGTTGTTGATAAGGCCGCCACGGAGAATAGAAACCTTCTCCAGAAGTGGGGCCTGGCTATCAAAAGAAAGTCTTCCCCGGATGAGGGTCCTCAACCAAAGAGGAAGACTATGAGGACTAGGCTACTGTCTCGGCCAGCCAAGCCTCTTAGACAGCAACAGCAACTGCAATTGCCACTGCCTTCAGTGCCCCAGATGGTGGCACAAACCCCGACCACATTCCAGTGGGTAACCCAGGCCGTGTCGACACAGTCCACGGCATTCACCCCATCGTTCGAAGGGCAGTCTACTTCCTTTCGAGCAAAGCCTAGAGGAGCAGCCAGAGGCTCGTCTAGGCACCCCTCAAGGGGAAGGGGATTCAGGGGTGGTCGCGGTCAGGGAGGCAAGACCTCAGGACGGCAGTCCAAGTGAGATGATGCCGGTAGGAGGGAGACTTCTGAAATTTCAGGATCGGTGGACCTTCGATCCCTGGGCCCACAGCCTACTCAAGAATGGACTGGGCTGGAGCTGGTACAGCATTCCACCCCCGTGCCCTTGGTTTTTCCAACACTCCACCACTGTTCTAGAGGAGTACGTCCAAGAACTGTTGGAGAAAAAAAGTGATCCGAAGGGTGAAGTCCATCAAATTCCAAGGGAGGCTGTTTTGTGTTCCCAAGAAAGACTAGGAAAAGCTCAGAGTCATTCTGGACTTGTCGCCACTCAACAAGTTCATAGTGAATTGCAAGTTCAAGATGCTAACACTGCAACACATAAGGACCTTACTGCCCAAGAGGGCATATTCCATCTCCATAGACTTGTCAGACGCCTATTGGCACGTTCCAATCAACCGTCGACTCTCCCCCTACCTAGGGTTCAAGCTACAACGAAGACTATACGCCTTCAGAGCCATGCCATTCGGGCTAAACATAGCCCCAAGGATCTTCACGAAGCTTGCGAGCGTAGCTCTCAAACAATTACGCCTAAAGGGAATTCAGGTAGTAGCCTACCTGGACGACTGGCTGGTGTGGGCAGCATCTGAGACAGAATGCTTGCAAGCTTCCAGTCAAGTGATCCAGTTCCTAGAGTATCTAGGCTTCAAGATCAACAGAAAAAAGTCTCGACTTTCTCCATCTCAAAAGTTCCAGTGGCTGGGAATCCACTGGGACCTAATGTCACACCGTTTCTCCATCCCGGCGAAGAAAAGGAAGGAGATTGCGGGTTCTGTCAAGAGATTTCTAGATTCCGAAAGGATATCAAGACGCGAACAGGAGAGGGTACTGGGTTCTCTCCAGTTTGCTTCGGTGACAGACCCAGTGCTAAGAGCACAGCTAAAGGATGCAACCGGAGTTTGGAGAAGTTATGCATCAAACGCGCAAAGAGATCTGAGAAGACCAGTTCCGCTTCGGCTACGTACTCTTCTCAGGCCTTGGTCCCAAGCCAGACATCTAAAGAAGTCGGTTCTTCTTCAGCCACCTCCCCCGTCGGTGACGATTCACTCAGACGCCTCGAAGGAGGGATGGGGAGGTCACTCTCATCGGAAAAAAGTCCAGGGGACTTGGTCCAAGCTATTCAAGACCTTTCACATAAACTTTCTAGAAGCTATGGCAGTGCTCCTTACCTTAAAGAAAGTCTCCCCGCATCACTCGATCCACATAAGGTTGGTGATGGACAGCGAGGTAGTTGTGAGATGCTTGAATCGACAAGGATCGAGGTCACCACCTCTCAACCAGGTGACGTTGGCCATCTTCCGATTGGCGGAAAAGAAGAAGTGGTACCTGTCGGCAGTTCACCTTCAAGGAGTCCGCAACATGACACCGGACGCTCTATCCAGGTTCACACCGATAGAGTCGGAATGGTCCTTAGACGCAGGATCATTCTCCTTCATTCTGAATTAAGTCCCAGAACTGCAGATAGACCTCTTTGCGACGAAAGACAACAAGAAGTTGCCCCTGTACGTGTCCCCGTACGAGGACCCCTTAGCGGAAGCAGTGGACGCGATGTCCCTCGACTGGAACAGATGGTCCAGGATTTATCTGTTCCCTCCTCACAACCTTCTGTTGAGGGTCCTCAACAAACTGAGATCCTTCAAGGGGGTAGCGGCAATAGTGGCCCACAAGTGGCCGAACAGCGTGTGGTTCCCCCTGGCATTGGAACTACGGTTGAAGTTTGTACCGCTACCAGATCCAGTTCTGACCCAGCGAGTCCAGAAGTCGACTCTGTGCGCTTCATTACAGAAAACCCGGACCCTGCAGCTCATGATTTTCTCTCCCTAGCGGTGAGTAAACGTTTCGGGATTTCGAAAGCCAGCATAGACTTGCTAGAGGAATATAAGTGCAAATCTACTAGAAGGCAATATGAGTCATCTTGGAGAAAATTGGTGGCCTTTGTCAAGGCGAAGAATCCGCAGGAGATCTCAACAGACTTTTACTTATCTTTCTTCATCCACCTCCATGGTCAAGGGTTGGCAGCTAACACGATTTCGGCGTGTAAGTCTGCTTTGACAAGACCCATCCTATATGCCTTCCAGGTCGACCTCGGTAACGAGATCTTTAATAAAGTTCCAAAAGCCTGCGCTAGGCTCAGACCTTCAGCACCTCCAAAGACCATTTCATGGTCTTTAGACAAAGTTCTTCATTTCGCTTCTCTGTTGAGCAATGAGGAGTGTGCGTTAAAGGATTTGACACAAAAAGTTATTTTCCTATTTGCACTCGCGTCCGGGGCCAGGGTTAGTGAGATTGTAGCCTTCTCGAGAGAGGCAGGTCATGTTCAGTTCCTGGATGAGGGAGAACTGAACCTGTTTCTGGATCCTACGTTTCTCGCCAAGAATGAGTTACCCACCAACAGGTGGGATCCCTGGAGAATCTGCCCTCTGAAAGAAGATGCATCTCTATGTCCAGTAGAATGCCTAAAGGTCTATCTTCGTAGAACTTCAGACTTCAAGGGTGGTCAACTATTCAGGGGAGAAACATCAGGCTCAAATTTATCTCTGAATCAACTCAGAGCGAGAATCACATATTTTATTCGCAGAGCGGATCCTGACAGTACACCCGAAGGTCACGATCCTAGGAAAGTTGCCTCATCCTTAAATTTCTTTAATTGTATGGATTTTGAACATCTCCATTCATACACTGGTTGGAAGTCTTCCAGAGTGTTCTTTCGCCACTATGCGAAGCAAGTAGAGGAACTAAAGAGATCTGTGGTAGCAGTGGGTCGCGTCGTTAACCCTACTGTTTAACTCTGCGAGGAACATTGGTTTTAATTGGGACGATTAATTCCAGGGTGAGTGTGTAGTTACATACTGTACTACAAACTAAATGAGGGCACCGAGTGCCAACAGACTGTTCCATTTCCAAAGGTGAACCTAGCATAGGTGCAGACATGTGTGCCGAGCGTTTCTAACGTTAATGTGATTGATTTGTAATACAGACTTTTATGACTGATACCTCAGTATCTTAAAAGTGGCAATAATGTTTTTTCTTTCAGATAAACAAGTTCTGTTTACTATCATACTTATGCTTAAAGTTTTAGGTTATCCTCTTCTTATATATATATATATATATATATATATATATATATATATATATATATATATATATATATATATATATATATATATAATATATATATATATATATATATATATATATATATATATATATATATATATATATATATATATATATATATATATATATATATATATATATATATATATATATATATATAATTGTTGTTAACCTGTCTATTTATTGTTTGTCAATAAACTTGTTCTTGAGAACCTTGCGTCTCCTTCACCTGTGTCAATTTATTGGTATAATTGAGCATTCATTCTATGTACTTTATCTGGGATAATTCTAATAGAATTGTTCCTTTATGCAAGCTATGTTGCATTGGTTTATGCTTTCCTTTAACGGGAGGACTCCGTCCCATAAGGGGACGGTGGCGGTTTTACAAGTTTCTTCCTATGCGGATATAAACCTTTGTCCAATACAAGTATTGTGCTGAGAACTGGTCGATATTTCATATTGACGCAGTGGTTCTTTACAAACTATGCTTTACTTAATATAGGGTGAGACCACTATATTAGCTTGCCTGGTATTAATACATAGGTATATGTACTCTTCGAGACTTTTCCAGAGTCTAGTAGGACTCTTCCCTGTAGGGGGCAAGAAGCTCTAACATGGTTTATGGTTAGTTGAAAAGATGTATAACAGTAATATCTTAGGTCTCTAGGTTTAGTCGACCGTGAAAAATTACCTCCGGGGAGTACGGCACGTTCTGAGAATCCACAGATACAGTAATGCTTTGGTATACGTCCATCCGGACAACATGGCTTGAGCCCAAAAAACGGATTTTGAGCGAAGCGAAAAATCTGTTTTTGGGTGAGATGGCCATGTCGTCCTGATGGACCCGCCCTTCCCTTTCTATGAAAGTGGTGTAGGACCCCTCCCTACATACAGTATCTGTAGCACCTCGTGTATCGCTACAAGTAATACAGATGGCGCCAGGATTGGCGCCAGGCACGCTTGCGAAACTGGAGAAGAGGGAGCCTTGGGAGCGGCTCACCCTTTTTCTTTCCCGTTTTCGTTTTCTTGCCAATTGACCCCTCGATGTGTCATCTCTGTTTGGGGTGCAGATTGCCATGTGGCGTGTCAAGAATACGTCCTCTGATATGTCGCAATATCCCTTTCATTAGGGATATTCGCTCCAGGAGTTAGAATTCTGGGTACCTTAAGGTAAATTCTCTGGGAATATCGCCGTAGTTGTAATATACCCTAGGAAGCTACCGTATAGGAACTTCCATCAGGACAACATGGCCATCTCACCCAAAAATAGATTTTTTGCTTCGCTCAAAATCCGTTTTATATATATATATATATATATATATATATATATATATATATATATATATATATATATATATATATATATATATATATATATATATATATATATATATATATATATATATATATATATATATATATGTGTGTGTGTGTGTGTGCGTGTGTGTGTGCGTGTGTATACGTGCGTTTATACACACACACACACACACACACACACATATATATATATATATATTATTATGTGACGAACCACTGTGCAAACCATTACCCCTTTACAATGGGCGGTAGTTCACTTCACACAACAAAATAGAAGTCATATGGGTAGACTTCCAAATTCACTTGTTTCTTATTACGAGTGTATAAGATTGTTGACTATGATCAAATGTATCTTCTTAAAGCTGGTTGCAGACAACAGAAGCACCAATAGCAGGATAATTTGGAGGACAGGAACAATAAACTATGTTATAAACAAAACTTTAATCTTACGTTAAACAAAATAATGAAAAAGCACTTCAAAACAACAATAATAAGCAATGCAAAGTGAATGGGTGAGTAAGGTAGATGAATCTCGTGGTGAGAACAATGTATTCTAACAAAACAATAAATTTGGGGTTACCTTATAACATGTAAGGTAAGAAAACAGGGATGATTTACAGCAGGAAGGAGAGTGTAAACAAAAGATAATGAGAAGAATGGAATGAAGATGGCGCTGAAATAAGGTGATGTATTTACAAAGAAAATGGAAAAATAAACTTTAGACAAATCAGATATGTTAGCATATGTACAACATATGGGGATATCACAGTCCCCCCTTGTTTTTGTTTTTTTCCATTTCCCGAGGATCAACCGAGGTTATCCTTGATAATGAGTCTGCCACAATGTTTTCTCGTCCTGATATGGCGATTACTTGGATATTATGTGCAGATAGTATGTATGACCATCTTAAAAGTTTAGGGTTGATAGTAGTGGACCTATGGAGATGCGACAGAGGAGAGTGGTCGCTGTAGACGTAGATCGTGTCTTGTCCATCAACATAGATCTCGTATCTCTGGATGGTAGCTACGATGGCGAATAGTTCTTTCTCCACAGTGGGTCAATTTAGTTGGGAACCCATAAATCGTCCACTGGAATAAGAGACTGGTAACAGATCAGCTAGTGGGGGCAGGTTTCCTGTTATGGCTGTTATTGGAGCAGGATGCTGTAATAAAATGCCCCCATATCCAAGATCACTAGCGTCTGTTTGGAGATAGAATGGTTTGGTGAGGTTAGGTGCTATTAATATAGGAGGAGATGACAAGTAAGTTTTTAGCTGGTTAAATATTTGATCATGTTGCTGGCTCCAAGAAAAATTTACTTTTGAAGAAGTTAAAGCAAATAGTGGTCCTCTGAACGGTGAGAAATTTGGACTGAACTTAGAGTAATATCCTACCATACCTAGAAATCTTTTTAATTCCTGTTTGGTAGTTGGAACAGGATAAGAAGTTATGGCGCTAATATTTGCATCATGGGGTAATACTTTACCACTGCCAACTCGATGACCAAGGTAAGATACCTGACCTTTGCAAAAATTACTTTTTGCTAAGTTGATCGTTAAACCATGTTGTTTCAACCTTGAGAAAACTTCTTTTATCTTTTGAATATGGTTTATCCATGTGTCAGAGGCAATAATGATGTCATCTAAATATACAAATACTTTTTCCAAGTCCTGTAAAATTAAAGACATTACTCTTTGGAAGGTGGCAGGTGCGTTGGCTAATCCGAATGGCATTACGTTATAACTAAATAAGCCAAATGGAGTGATAAATGAAGAAATTTCCTTTGCCGTTTCTGTTAATTTAATTTGGTAATAACCCTTCAACAAATCTATTTGGGTTAAGTAGGTCGAATTACTTACTTGGTCAATGATATCTTGTATTCTTGGTAGAGGATACGAATCTTTAATTGTTAAATTATTAATCTTCCTGTAATCGGTACAAAGACGAAATTTACCATTTTTCTTTCCTACTAGGAGACATGGGGAAGCCCATGGTGACGCACTGGGTTCTGCCAATCCTTCTCTTACTAAGTAGTTCACTTCTTCTTTCATGATACCCAATTTCTTCTGTGATGTTCGATAGAAAGCTTGTTTAATGGGTGCAGCACCTGGTTGTAGTTTGATGTCATGATCTAGCATGGTGCATCTGCCTGATTTATCTGAAGTTATACTAGGAAATTCATGGAATAAAGCTACTAAAGATTTACATTTTGATGCAGATAAGGGTTTTAGATAGTCTGATAAGTTTTCCAAGATCTTTGAGTTTTGAGAATCCTGCCAAGATGCAGTTATTGGATCATCTGTAAATTGATCCATAGGACAATCTATGTATGGTATGGCACTAGTAATCATTACAGTTTCATTTTCAGCTGTTGAGGGAGACAAATAGGCCTTTAAGAGGTTTGTGGACTAATTGAGTAGACTTACGCTTATCTGGAGTGGCGATTATATAGTTGGTTGGCGAGATACGGTGAGTGATGGTATATGGTCCCTGGTATTTCTCTCGTAGAGGAGAGCCTGCAATCGGATGGTATAGCAGCACTGCATCTCCTACTTTGAAACTTCTGGTTTTAGCCTTTTTATCATAGTTAATCTTCATCTTCTCTTGAGCTGTTATCAAGTTAGTTTTGGCAATGGAGTGAAGATCTGAAAGTTTTTTATTGAGTTCTGAAATATATTGGGAAAGAGGTACCTCATTATCTCCTAACTTCAGGATGCGTTCTTTGACTGAACTGAGGATAGTTCGTGGCCGTCGACCGAAGAGTAGTTCAAAAGGTGACATACCAGTAGACTGATTTCGAACTCCTCGTATGACGTACATGATCAGTTCCAAATCGCAATCCCACTCGTTACCTGAACTATGGATGTATTTCCGGAGAAGATTTTTAATGGTCTGGTGAGTGCGTTCTAATGCTCCATTGGTCTGTGGATGGTAAGCTGAGGATGAGACTTGGGTTATATGGTAATCTTTCATAGCAGTTTTAAAAGCATGACTCATGAAATTGGTTCCTTGATCACATTGTAGTTCAGTTGGAAATCCTACAACAGTAAATATGGACACTAGTGACTTTAGGATGTTCTTGGCTGAAATGTTTCTTAAAGGTACTGCAAATGGATAACGGGTAGTTGGGCATAAGGCCGTAAGCAAGTATTCATGTCCCCTTTTTGTCTTAGGCAAAGGGCCTACACAATCTACTATGATCTTACTGAAAGGTTCTTTAGGCACAAGTATAGGTTTTAAGGGTGCAACTGGTACTTTTACATTAGGACTACTTACTTTTTGACATGTTGTACATGTTTTTACGTACTCTTTAATGTCATTCTTCATGTTTGGCCAATAAAAGTCTTGACTGATGCGTTCATAGGTTTTAGTGATACCAAGATGAGAGTCAGCAGAGTGAGACAATTCTAGGATCAGAGGTCTTATATCCTTAGGAACAACTACCTGGAATAGATCCTTCCAGGTTTCTAGATGACTGTTCTTGCTGGACCTGAATTTTCTCATTAGTACATCATTATTAATATAAAAATAAGAACACTTGTTGGTATCCTTTGGTTTCACTTGGTTGAAACACTGCTGTAGAGTGACATCTTTCCTTTGTTGATAGCTAAAGGAATCAGGTTGGATCTTATATGTACTCATCAACTCGTTGAAATCCATAGGTTCAGAGACTGGCAACGGGTTTGATGATGATTCAGTAGGGGTGTCCTTTTTTCTGCTTCGTGTCACTGCTAAGCATTCCTCCTGTAAAACATCACCTGGAGATACTGCTATTAAGTTTGTTAAGACAACAGAGTTAGCTATGTCATTACCTAGGATTACATCTACATTCTTGCATGGTAACAGTTCTGGATTTACAGCTACTTCAGTAGTTCCAGAGAAATAAGGACAATGAAGGTTTACATTAATGAGAGGCAACATAGACTTACTGGTTAAGTCATTAACTGCAACATACCTGTGAGTTTCACCTTTAGGTCGTATTACTTTAGGAGAGACGATCGTTTGAGAGGATCCAGTGTCTCTGAGTATGGTTACAGGTTTACCATTTATTTTGCCTGAGCAAGTGAAGGGTGCAAACGCTTGGGACTCGTGTGATGCACAATGGAAGGTCTTTTTCTTCTCCACCTTAGGTTTTGGTTCCTGTTTGGGCAGATTCATTTGCTTAGGAGAGAATTGAGGGGGATTAGGTTTTCTCTTTAAGTATGAAGCTGCACAATGTGGATCAGGACATTCTGAAATATGATGTCCTTCTTGTTTGCAGTATGTACAAGTTTCCTTAGGTCTAGTTTCTCTATATGGGGTTTTACCTACTTTATGAATAAGAGCATAGTCATCTGCCTTTAAAGCGGCTTTCTTAGGGTCAGATTCATTCTGCTCTCTTAGATACACATTAATGCTACCTGGTATTTTCCTTAAGAACTCTTCCATTACTATTAAATCTTTCAACTGCTCAAAAGTTTTGACATCTACTTTGTCTACCCACTTCTGAAACTGTTTAATCTTTCCATTCATAAATTCTAAAAAGGTCTGCTGAACTTGCTTCTGACTATTACGAAATATTTGCCTATAACCTTCCGCAGTAATAGAATAAGCATCAAGGATTGCCTGTTTAATTATGAAATAATCATGTTCCTCTAACATAGTGGCACATACAGATAATGCTTTACCTTTAAATGAGTTCCGGACGATTAAATACCATTTGTCCTGAGGCCAATTGAGATTCTTGGCTGTGTCTTCGAACACAGAAAAGTAGTTATCAGGTTCCCGTTCTTCAAATGTGGGCAGCAATTTCTGCACCTTGCCCACATCAAAGGGTTCAGGAATTAGCTTACCTTCTTCCTTTTCTTTCAGTCTTATAAATGCCAGATCCCGTTCTGTTACTGTGGCCGCTTCTCTCTCAATCTGCAGCCTAACACGGAGAGCGTTGTTTTTCTGTTCACTTGCTTTTTCTTGTTGCTCCAAAGCAGTTTCCACCTTGATACGTTCTAGGGAAGCAGCGGCAGCAGCCTTGCGCTCAGCAGCAGCGGCTTTCCTCTCTTCTAACTCAGCGGCGGCAGTTGCGGCTCTTTCAGCAGCAGCGGCTTTCCTCTCTTCTACTTCAGCGGCGGCAGTTGCGGCTCGTTCAGCAGCAGCGGCTTTCCTTTCTTCTAACTCAACTGCGGCAGTTGCGGCAGTTGCCGCTGCAGTTGCGGCTTGCATCTTCATCTTTTCCAACTCCAGCTGTAGACTTAGTTTATCCAAGTCACTATTTGGATTGGTAACTGTTAGAGCTCGAACGTCAGCCAATTCTTCTTCTGGAACAATATCTTCATCTACTAGAAGGTCAAAATATGACTGAGAATTACACATTTTACGGCAGTTGCGGGAATCTGTACATCATAATGGCGAGCTAGATTCTTTAGGTCAGTTTTTGTGGCAACTGTGAGAGATTCCAAATGATCCCGTGGTGATACAATAAATTGTTGCAAGTTGAAAGGCATTTCGAATGTCGCCCGTGGCGCAAGATAAGTACAAACTAAAATAAATATCCAAACTTTACAAGAATAAGTATAAGATCATACGATCGCAAAATAACAATCTTTCGATCACAGAAATACAAAATAGCGATCACAAAATTACAAGATCGAGAGATCACAAAATTACAAAATTATATGATTAGATCACCTTACACAAAAATAGCTTAAATACAAAATTAAGTCTCGCGAAACTTACGATAATACTATTAAAACTTTTATTCACAGTTAACGACTGAACAATTTTTTTTTTTATACTCGAGATCTTGAGCACGCGGCTAACTACTTCATAATTACTCAAACGACACGCTTAACATCACAAACTTTTACAACAATTTTACCGAATCGGTAAACAAGACTTTAAAAAGCAAAGGTATTTTTTACTTTAAACATACCTAATTAGCACGTTCTAGTTTACATTTCCTTTTAATTTATACCAGCTTAAATACGATAACTTTTCAATGTTACATTTTAATTTATATAAATACTATATTCTCGTTATGATAAAGTATATAGTTAATAGTCAACACCTAGTTTAAAGTAATTGATTATCAGAATAATGCGCAAACTGGACAAAATACGTAGTATGCGCTTTATAGATATAACAAGAGTAATTTAACACAAGTATTTAAATATTCATTTACCGACACGTAAATGTTATTTGTACACCAAAACAATACTTTTAACACCAAACAATATGTAAGTTAATTTCCTGACTAGAGATAACGATTAGAATTACGAAAATCTCCGAAATTGGAAATTGGCTAATTTCACTTAAGAAATTTATATAACAAAATAATTCACTTTATCTTGAAATTGAGATGGAGGAAATTTCACTTATAATGAAACTTAATTTAATAAATCACATCTAATGAAATTTGACTTATTTCCTAAATATCACTTTTGAATGGTGATTTTAAGAAATGACAAAATCTTAGGGCTTCAGATTTTTTTTTTTTTTATGAGAAATCTCTGAGATACGAGATTTGAGTAGGCGAAACTTTAAAAGCTACCTACTGGGGGCATCTTCAATTAATAAGGGTGGTTTAGAAGCTGGACAATCAGCATACCTAAGTCTTAACTATATTAAGCGTGACTTGTTCCTCTTACAACCAAATGACTACCCAGACATATATTATACATAAATGTCTAATGAGAGGGAGACGAGACATCTACCTTACCTTGGAATTATTACTGTCGTCCTTTATCCTTGGTACGCCACAACACAACACTCGATACTGTTCATAATCACTGGAACTGTTCTTTCACGATTCAATCACTTGATATAAATTTGAGGAATCATATCACACATCATATCCCGGACAGGCCCCCAACTATTATGTGACGAACCACTGTGCAAACAATTACCCCTTTACAATGGGCGGTAGTTCACTTCACACAACAAAATAGAAGTCATATGGGTAGACTTCCAAATTCACTTGTTTCTTATTACGAGTGTATAAGATTGTTGATTATGATCAAATGTATCTTCTTAAAGCTGGTTGCAGACAACAGAAGCACCAATAGCAGGATAATTTGGAGGACAGGAACAATAAACTATGTTATAAACAAAACTTTAATCTTACGTTAAACAAAATAATGAAAAAGCACTTCAAAACAACAATAATAAGCAATGCAAAGTGAATGGGTGAGTAAGGTAGATGAATCTCGTGGTGAGAACAATGTATTCTAACAAAACAATAAATTTGGGGTTACCTTATAACATGTAAGGTAAGAAAACAGGGATGATTTACAGCAGGAAGGCGAGTGTAAACAAAAGATAATGAGAAGAATGGAATGAAGATGGCGCTGAAATACGGTGATGTATTTACAAAGAAAATGGAAAAATAAACTTTAGACAAATCAGATATGTTAGCATATGTACAACATATGGGGATATCACAATATATATATACATATATATATATATATATATATATATATATATATATATATATATATATATATATATATATACAGTATATA
>NC_090748.1:47514627-47522127 GCF_036898095.1 Palaemon carinicauda
ATGGCCATGTCGTCCTGATGGAAGTTCCTATAGGGTAGCTTCCTAAGGTATATTACAACTACGGCGATATTCCCAGAGAATTTACCTTAAGGTACCAGAATTCTAACTCCTGGAGCGAATATCCCTCCTGAAAGGGATATCGCGACATATCAGAGGACGTATTCTTGACACGCCACATGGCAATATGCATCCCGAACAGAGATTTCATCTCGCAGGGGGCGATTGGCAAGAAACGAATTCGGGAAAGAAAAAGGGGGAGCCGCTCCCAAGGCTCCCTATCTCCCGATTCGTATGCGTGCCTGGCGCCAATCCTGGCGCCATCTGTATTCCTTGTAGCGTACACGAGGTGCTACAGATACTGTATGTAGGGAGGGGTCCTACAGCCCATTCTTAGAAAGGCATGGGCGGGTCCATCAGGACGACATGGCCATCTCACCCAAAAATAGATTTTTCGCTTCGCTCAAAATCCGTTTTTTGGGCTCATGCCATGTCGTCCTGATGGAAGTATACCAGAGCATTACTGTATCTGTGGATTCTCAGAACGTGCCGTACTCCCCGGAGGTAGTTTTTCCCGGTCGACTAGACCTAGAGACCTAAGATGTTACCGTTATACATCTTTTCAACTAACTATAAACTATGTTAGAGCTTCCTGCCCCCTACAGGGAAGAGTCCTACTAGACTCTGGAAAAGTCTCGAAGAGTACATATACCTATGTATGAATACCAGGCAAGCTAATATAGTGGTCTCGCCCTATATTAAGTAAAGCATAGTTTGTAAAGAACCACTGCGTCAATATGAAATATTGACCAGTAATCCGCACAATACTTGTATTGGACAAAGGTTTATATCCGCATAGGAAGAAACTAATAAAACCGCCCTCGTCCCTTTATGGGACGGAGTCCTCCCATTAGGGGACTACATAAACCAATGCAACATAGCTTGCATAAAAGAACAATTCTATTAGAATTATCCCAGATAAGGTACATAGAATAAATGCTCAATTATACCAATAAATTGACACAGGTGAAAGAGACGCAAGGTTCTCAAGAACAAGTTTATTGACAGACAATAAATAGACAGGTTAACAACAATTATATATATATATATATATATATATATATATATATATATATATATATATATATATATATATATATATATATATATATATATAAAGAGAATAACCCAAAACTTTAAGCATAACTATGATAGTAAACAGAACTTGTTTATCTGAAAGAAAAAACATTAAATGCCACTTTTTTAAGATACCGAGGTATCAAGTCACATTAGCGTTAGAAACGCTCGGCACACATGTCTGCACTTATGCTAGGTTCACTTTTGAAAAAGGAACAGTCTATGTGGGCACTCGGTGCCCTCATTTAGTTTGTAGTACAGTATGTACCTACACACTCACCCTGGACTTAATCGTCCCAATTAAGACCACTGTTCCTCGCAGAGTTAAACAGTAGGGTTAACCACACGACCCACTGCTACCACAGATCTCTTTAGTTCCTCTACTTGCTTCGCATAGTGGCGAAAGAACACTCTGGAAGACTTCCAGCCAGTGTATTAACGGAGATGTTCAAAATCCATACAATTAAAGAAATTTAGGGATGAGGCAACTTTCCTCGGATCGTAACCTGCGGGTGTACTGTTAGGATCCGCTCTGCGAATGAAATATGTGATTTTCGCTCTGAGTTGATTCAGAGATAAATTTGAGCCTGATGTTTCTCCCCTGAATAGTTGACCACCCTTGAAGTCTGAAGTTCTACGAAGATAGACCTTTAGGCATTCTACTGGACATAGAGATGCATCTTCTTTCAGAGGGCAGATTCTCCAGGGACCCCAACTGTTGGTGGGTAACTCATTCTTGGCGAGAAACGTAGGATCCGGAAACAGGTTCAGTTCCCCCCCATCCAGGAACTGAACACGACCTGCCTCTCTCGAGAGGGCTACGATCTCACTAACCCTGGCCCCGGACGCGAGTGCAAATAGGAAAATAACTTTTTGTGTCAAATCCTTTAACGCACATTCTTCATTGCTCAACAGGGAGGCGAAATGAAGAACTTTGTCTAAAGACCATGAAATGGGCTTTGGAGGTGCTGAAGGTCTGAGCCTAGCGCAGGCTTTCGGAACTTTATTAAAGATCTCGTTACCTAGGTCGATCTGGAAGGCATATAAAATGGGTCTCATCAAAGCAGACTTACACACTGAAATCGTGTTAGCTGCCAACCCTTGACCATGGAGGTGGATGAAGAAAGATAAGCAGAAGTCTGTCGAGATCTCCTGCGGATTCTTCGCCTTTACAAAGGCCACCCATTTTCTCCAGGATGACTCATATTGCCTTCTAGTCGATTTGCACTTATATTCCTCTAGGAAGTCTATGCTGGCTTTCGAAATCCCGAAACGCTTTCTCACCGCAAGGGAGAGAAAATCACGAGCTGCAGGGTCCGGGTTTTCTGTAATGAAGCGCACACAGTCGACTTCTGGACTCGCTGGGTCAGAACTGGATGTGGTAGCGGCACAAACTTCAGCTGTAGTTCCAACGCCAAGGGGAACCACATGCTGTTCGGCCACTTGTGGGCCACTATTGCCGCTACCCCCTTGAAGGATCTCAGTTTGTTGAGGACCCTCAACAGAAGGTTGTGAGGAGGGAACAGATAAAATCCTGGACCATCTGTTCCAGTCGAGGGACATCGCGTCCACTGCTTCCGCTAAGGGGTCCTCGTACAGGGACACGTACAGGGGCAACTTCTTGTTGTCTTTCGTCGCAAAGAGGTCTATCTGCAGTTCTGGGACTGGATTCAGAATGAAGGAGAATGATCCTGCGTCTAAGGACCATTCTGACTCTATCGGTGTGAACCTGGATAGAGCGTCCGCTGTCACGTTGCGGACTCCTTGAAGGTGAACTGCCGACAGGTACCACTTCTTCTTTTCCGCCAATCGGAAAATGGCCAACATCACCTGGTTGAGAGGTGGTGACCTCGACCCTTGTCGATTCAAGCATCTCACAACTACCTCGCTGTCCATCACCAATCTTATGTGGATCAAGTGACGCGGGGAGACTATCTTTAAGGTAAGGAGCACTGCCATAGCTTCTAGAAAGTTTATGTGAAAGGTCCTGAATAGCTTGGACCAAGTCCCCTGGACTTTTTTCCGATGAGAGTGACCTCCCCATCCCTCCTTTGAGGCGTCTGAGTGAATCGTCATCGATGGGGGAGGTGGCTGAAGAAGAACCGACTTCTTTAGATGTCTGGCTTGGGACCAAGGCCTGAGAAGAGTACGTAGCCGAGGCGGCACTGGTCTTCTCAGATCTCTTCGCGCGTTTGATGCATACCTTCTCCAAACTCCGGTTGCATCCTTTAGCTGTGCTCTTAGCACTGGGTCTGTCACCGAAGCAAACTGAAGAGACCCTAGTACCCTCTCCTGTTCGCGTCTTGATATCCTTTTGGAATCTAGAAGTCTCTTGACAGAACCCGCTATCTCCTTCCTTTCCTTCGCCGGGATGGAGAAACGGTGTGACAAAAGGTCCCAGTGGATTCCCAGCCACTGGAACTTTTGAGATGGAGAAAGTAGAGACTTTTTTCTGTTGATCTTGAAGCCTAGGTACTCTAGGAACTGGATCACCTGACTGGAAGCTTGCAAGCATTCTGTCTCGGATGCTGCCCACACCAGCCAGTCGTCCAGGTAGGCTACTACCTGAATTCCCTTTAGGCGTAATTGTTTGAGAGCTGCGCTCGCCAGCTTCGTGAAAATCCTTGGGGCTATGTTTAGCCCGAATGGCAGGGCTCTGAAGGCGTATAGTCTCCGTTGTAGCCTGAACCCTAGGTAGGGGGAGAGTCGACGGCTGATTGGAATGTGCCAATAGGCGTCTGACAAGTCTATAGAGACTGAGTATGCCCTCTTGGGCAGTAAGGTCCTTATGTGTTGCAGTGTTAGCATTTTGAATTTGCAATTCACTATGAACTTGTTGAGTGGCGACAAGTCCAGAATGACTCTGAGCTTTTCCGAGTCTTTCTTGGGAACACAAAACAGCCTCCCTTGGAATTTGATGGACTTCACCTTTCGGATCACCTTTTTCTCCAACAGTTCTTGAACGTACTCCTCCAGAAAGAGGGTGGAGTGTTGGAAAAACCGAAGGCACGGGGGTGGAGTGCTGTACCAGCTCCAGCCCAGTCCATTCTTGAGTAGGCTGTGGGCCCAGGGATCGAAGGTCCAACAATCCCGAAATTTCATCAGTCTCCCTCCTACCGGTATCATTTCACTTGGACTGCCGTCCTGAGGTCTTGCCTCCCTGACCACGACCATCCCTGAATCCCCTTCCCCTTGAGGGGCGCCTAGACGAGCCTCTGGCTGCTCCTCTAGGCTTTGCTCGAAAGGAAGAAGACTGTCCTTCGAACATTGGGGTGAATGCCGTGGACTGACCCGGCACAGCCTGGGGTACCCACTGAAAAGTGGTCGGGGTTTGTGCCACTATCTGGGGCACTGGAGTCAATGGCAATTGCAGTTGCTGTTGCTGTCTAGAGGGCTTGGCTGGCCAAGACGGTAGCCTAGTCCTCATATTCTTCCTCTTTGGTTGAGGACCCTCATCCGGGGAAGACTTTCTTTTGATAGCCAGGCCCCACTTTTGGAGAAGGTTTCTATTCTCCACGGCGGCCTTATCAACAACTTCTTTGACCAATTCGGTAGGGAAAAGGTCTTTTCCCCAAATGTTGGAGGAGATTAATTTCCTTGGCTCGTGCCTCACCGTAGCCCCGGTGAACACGAACTCCCTACAAGCTCTCCTCGCCTTGACGAAGCCATAAAGGTCTTTCGTCACTGTGGCTAGGTGAGTCTTAGCCACCACCATGAACATTTCATGGACCTTGGGGTCACTTGCCATCGTCTCAAGAGTAGTCTGAAGAGACATTGAGGCAGCCAGTCTTTCTTTTGTCTTGAACTCTTTTCGTAAAAGAAAGTCAGACAGCTTGGGGAGGTCCTCGCCGAATTGCCGTCCGGCAATATCAGCTTCCAACTTTCCCACTGAGAACGTCAGATGGACGTCCTTCCAGTCTTTGTGGTCCATAGGCAGGGCCAGCGACAATGGTTTACACTCCTCCAGGGAGGGGCAAGGCTTGCCGGCCTCGACTGCCTTTAGGACAGCCGCAAACCCTTTCTGTAAAAAGGGGAAGGCTCTAGCAGGAGAGGACACAAAGGAAGGGAGCTTCTTGCTCAATGCAGCTACCTTCGAGTTAGAGAAGCCCCTCTCCTTCATCGAGGATGAAAGTAGAGCTTGAGCCATAGCGTGGTCCATGACTATGACCTCCTTCGGCTCTGTCTCCTCCCTTGAAGCTGGTTCTTTTCTCAGCCGGACATAGCAGTCCGGATATGATGCCTTGCTGGGCCAGAATTCTACCTCCTCTAGGGGAACTGAACCCAGCTTATCCGAGATGACGATCTTTCCAGTCGTCATCAGCATGTGCTCAGCATACCTCTATGGGTTAGCATCTGAGCACAAGGGAAGGTCTTTCACATTGAGCCTTTTCCGGGGCCCATGGGATTCTGCAAGGCACTGCATCCGCAGTTCCATAGCAGCCGCCTTCTCCTGATTTTCCTTCTGCATTTGTTGGATCATTCCAACAATCAAAGAGAGGGCCTGTCCCAGCTCTACTGGGAGACTGGCCGATGTTGAGGGAATAGGCTCCGGAATCTGAACCGGAGTAGCCGACACCTCGTCGACCTCTTCCTCTACGACGTCCGGGGCTTGAACTTCATCATGACCTTCTGCCAGGAGGTCTTCTTCCAAACGCTCGTCCACGTCAGACATCCTGTCATCTAACTGGATGTCTTGCATCGCGACCGCGACTTCAACATCCACCTGGATCTGATCTTGGAGGATCTCCTCTTGAGGCTGGGGAATCACTGCATCAGCTGATGCCTTAGGGAAAAGATACGCCCTCATCTTATCACTTGGAAGATAAGGGCCAGAGGTGTTCTTTTGGAAGCCCCTTACCCAGGTACGAAGCTTCTCCCTTGCTATATCCCTTGATTCCGCCGTCCTAAGGGAATCAAAAGCCTCAGTAATCAAATTAGTGCACACAGTACATACCTGAGGGTCCCAATACTGGAGATCATCCTTGGAGACAGCGCATGCTGCGTGTCTCCTACAAAACTCATGTCCGCAGAGGTACTTGCTGCGGACGTTGCAGAAAACATTTCCGCACTTCGGAGGGTCCTCCTGTAAAGAGAAGAAATTTCCAGGAGTATCAAGTGAACTATGTATCACTGGATATGCATAGTATAGCATAACAATTCATAAAGGAAAGACACACACTTGTGTTTCCCTCACAACCCATTGTTGCAGCCTTCCAGATAATAAAATCAAATGGTTAATCTCTTCTAGAGTAACCAATGCAAGGTTTCCAGAGGAAACAGGTGAAGCTCACACCTAAGCAATGATTTTAAAATCCTGGATAATAGACAGGAAAGAACTCACTTTCCTATCTTTAGGGCAACAGCAAAGGAATGCGCAAGAAAACACAAAAGTGTTAGAACACACAGTGCTGTACCAAAACCCATACCATAGTTTTCTTCCTACTGTATATGTTATACTGAAGAATACTAGTACAGTATAGGAGGATACGTGCTGGCCGGCACTTGCCGGCCGGTACACACCATAACTAGCTTTAAAGTATACTACTTAACAGCTATAAGGCGGCAGAACTCTGGTTCAAATGCATGTGCCGGCCGGCAGCAACTGCCGGCCGGCAACAGCCAATGTTGGCCGGCAATGGCTGCCGGCCGGCAACTACACAAGGTAGTACCCAGCTGCCGGCCACACTCTTGGTGACCGGCAGACAAGGGCTGACATTAGCCGGCCGGCAAAGGTACAAGACCGATGCCAGCCGGCCGCAAAAGAACCAGAGGACTACACCTGCCCGGCTGCCGGCCTCATAGGCCGGCAGCCGGGTCGGGTACAGCACTAGAAGAAAAATAGAATGGATGCCGGGATAAGAGTGTACACTACCTCCAAGCCCGGCAATCCGAAAGAGTGCATATAAGGAAGGGGAGAATCTAATTCAGGCTTCCTGACCAATGCCGTCTGGCTCTACAGGCAGGCATGGATGAGGGACCAAGGGAGGTCCGGGCAGCACTCAAAATATAAGACCCTTGCCGCTGCCGGCCGGCAAGGGGCTGAGTCAATTCCACATCCTAACCTATACTAGGTCCAGATGTAGAACGACGTACAGTACTGTAATGGCTAGGCCATTACGGAGATAGAGGGGGAAGGGACAAGAGGGTCCTACCAACCTTGCTTTAGTGACGGATCACCCGCAGCCAAGAAACTTATCTTAGCCTAAAGGAGATCTAAGGGGGAAGGCCAGCAATACTTGCCAGCTCCCAGAGCACCAAAGCAAGGAAGGTGTTGCTACTCCCAGGGAAAGAAACTTATCCTCCCCCGAGAACAGCAACAAGGACTAGTCTGGTAGATCACAAAAGAAGGAATCATATCCACAGAAA
>NC_090748.1:47532127-47539627 GCF_036898095.1 Palaemon carinicauda
TATATATATATATATATATATATATATATATATATATATATACATATATATATATATATATATATATATATATATATATATATATATATATATATATATATATATATATATACACATATATATATATATATATATATATATATATATATATATATATATATATATATATATATATATATATATATATATATATATATATATATATATATATACTACAGGAGAACTCCAGGGACTCACTGATTGCTGAATAAGGTCATGCCTGTCAATAGTTCTAAATTTTTCATGTTTTCCCCTAATGCATCCGATGTGACCTGACACACTAAATCATCGGATTCCTCCGGAGGTACATCAATTACCACTAACACCGGTTCACATAAGATAGCTAAGGGATCACCCCTTTTACTCAAATAAGGTTTTAAACGATTAATATGAAAAACTTTACATTTACGTCTCGAACCAGGAGACTCCACCTCATAGTTAACATCAGACAACTTCCTCAGAACCTTCCACGGACCCTTATACTTCGGCTCGAGAAAACAGTCTGGTTCCATACTCAGTACCAACACTTATTGCTCAGGGTCGAACGAACGAACCTTAACCTTTTTATCAAAATTTTTCTTCATTCGGAATTGAGATTGTTTCAAATTCTTCCTAGCAAACTTCCATGCACTAAACATCCTAGACCTTAAGTCTTCCCCCAATCCTCCAACTTTTCCTTCCCCCTTTTGGCTGGATTTTAAAACTTCAAACATAATTTCCAATGGTCCTCGAACTTTGTGCCCAAATACCAACTCAAAAGGAGCTACACCTGTGGAAGAATTAGGATGACTTCTAATGGCGAAGAGGGCAAAAGGAAGGGCTTTGTCCCACTCGCTACCAGAGTCATAACAATGGTTTTTAGTATTGATTTTAGGGTTTGATGAAACTTTTCCACTAAACCCTGACTCTCCAGATGATAAGGTATGCTGGTATTGTGCTCAATGGCCAGTTCAGCACACTTACCCCTAAATATCTTACTCGTGAAATTCATTCCACAGTCGGTCTGAATAACACGAGGGAGACGATACCTAGAGAAGAAATCAATTAATTTTTCAAAAACATTCGTAGAAGTAATCCGCCTCATAGGTATAACTTCAGGAAAACGTGACGCTCTATCCATAATAGTTAATAAATATACAAAACCCGTTTTAGTCTTGGGTAAAGGACCTACCACATCAATAACCAACTCTGAAAAAGGTTCTCCTATGGCCGGTATAGGATGGAACGGGGCTTTAGGAATACACTGGTTCGGCTTCCCCATGACTTGACAGGTTTCACACTCTCGGATAAACTGTTTTACACACACTTTCATTCCAGGCCACCAGAAATATCTAGCCAAACTGTGGAAAGTTTTCAACATTCCCAAATGACCTGAAAAAAATTTGTATGAGCCAATTCCAACATAGATTTTCTGAACTGAACTGGCACAACTATCTGTTCAATACGAATAACTTTATTTGCCTCACTAGTGGCGGGACGACTAAACCTGTATAATAGACCTTCTACAATCCCAAACCTAGGCTTCGTTAGATCATCGACATCACCCAACTCAAAATTGAATTTGTCTTTCTGAGCTTTAATGAAAGCAGCTCGGTCAAGGTTAAAAGGATTAACTACATCACTTCCACTACTTTCTACTGACCCGGGCCTTTCTACATCTAACTCTATACTACTTAATAATAAATCATCATCATTATCTCCATCAAGTAAATTAGCAGCTCTTGCTGCGGACCGAGTAGTTATAGCTACAGGACAGGCATTAACAGACAATATGGGGAACAGCTCCCGATCTTCCCCATCCAACATGTCATTCCCCAGGATACCATCTATTCCAGGAATAGGCAAACTATCCACCACAGCCAATTCCATTATTTGACTGTATCCTGGAAAGGACAAGTGGACATTAATCAACGGAGCCGACACAACCGAGTCTGGGAAACCTCCCAACACTACAAAATTACCCGTATAATTTATATCACTACTTAAAGTAGTTTTTACAACCAATGACCGGGCAGAACCGGTGTCCCTAAGAAATTTAACCTGGACAACACGGTTATCATAAATCAACTTACCAGGCCATACATATTTGTCAAACTCAAGTCATGCTTGACCATTAGGAGTATTAGGAACATTCTGAACATTGCTAGTTACACTACTACTGTCTACTACAGATCTGTCTACAGAACTACTATCTACATTAGACCTATCAGGAAATATAGCTACAGTACTTTGACCATAACGTTCCAGGTGACGTTGACGAGCATAGCATTGACTTTGGAAATGTCCTGGTTCGTTACACCAATAGAAAGTTCCTCGACGACCTGAACCTCTGTTTTCCTGATTATAAGGCCCGATATTACCTACATTAGGGTAACTTCTATTAACAAAAACCTTAGGGGTAGGAGACACTCCTTGAACTCTACTCATATCCATACCACCTGAAAAGGAATTAGGATTAACATTATTTCTAGGGATATGGGGAGTTGACGAACAGGTATCTCCTCTCCCACCACCCCTGGGTGTGCGAACCAAAGGGTTATTTGAAATTTCATAACTAAATCTACCACTACCAGACCGATGCGTCAACTCATACTCATCGGCTAAATGAGCGGCATTACTTAACCTACTAGCCTTTATCTCCTCCAGATGTACCCTCAACTCCCTGCTACAGGCTTTCTTAAATTCTTCAAGGAGTAGCAGGTCGCGCAACGCAGCGAAAGTTACCACCTGCCAACTCTTTAACCAGTCGTCGAACTGTTCCTCCTTTATGCAGGCAAACTCGACAAATGACTGTGCTCGGTGCTTATTAAAATTACGAAACCTGAGGCGATAGGCCTCTGGGACCAGATCATATGCTTTCAACACCAAGCTCTTAACTTTATGATAGTCCCGTGCTACTCCCTCCTCCAAGGCATTATATAACCGAATTGCCTTGCCAACTAATCTACACTGTATAAGAACGGTCCACATCTCTGTGGGCCAAGACAAACGGGTAGCCACACGTTCAAATGCCTTAAAGAACTCGGGGACGTTTTTTTTCATCAAACATTGGCACTAATTTAAGTGCTGCCCCTAAAATAAATTTTTCCTCCAGCCCCACCCTTGTTGAGCAAGCCCAATTTGCACTCTGCAGCCTAGCCATTTCCAACTTTATATTTGCCATCTCCCTCTCATGACGCCTAACCCGTTCGCTTTCCTCAAATTCCAATTTTCTCAACTCTATACGCTTACTTATCAATCTAAACTCCTTGTCTGCTTCAGACTCACCCAAAGCATTAGAAGGGGGGACGGGTTCTACGGGTACATTGGAAAAAGGCAAAAACGGATTGTTAGACACGTTCCCACTATTTTCAAGGGGACCTTCGGGAAAGTTTGCAGGACCTTTATACAGTGTACCGATACGAGGAGGATCCTCAAACAAGGTTAGACCAGCTGACACACTCACCTTGTCACTATCCACATCATTACTCCCCTCACTAATACCTCCTAAATCATCCTCCTTATCATTAATCAAATGCTCTGCGTCAGCCATATGCTGACTAACCTTCCTCAGGCCTAACATCAAAACTTCTTTCCTCGTGTCCGAAGCCTTCACCACAATACCCAACCACCGTGCACACTCTAACAAAAGTTTCTTATTCAACACCGGCAGATGATTTAAACAATCAGCCGATCCCAAAAACTCGGCCGGATCGAAAACAAAATCCTCCATGATGCAAAAAAATTAAATTATTCGGGGGGAAAGGCAAAAATACTCAAAAAGATACCAAACACTGAAGTATTCACTCGAGTGCCGCTCCACCGACCCAATCACTGAACACCCTGAGCTCTCGATCCTGTCACGGTCGCCATTTTGTTACGACCTCGGGTGAGGCCGTGGTGCAAGATCTTTAAAGCACTCAGAAAGAGAGGTCAGTGGTTTTTAAATGTTCAATGTAAAAGGGTCAATGGAAACGAAAACACGAGAAAAACTTAACAACGTTTAATGTATACTTAAAACTACATATGAAAATTAACAAAACATAAAAAAATATTGGTCAGCCTTGTGACAACAGGACCAAAAATCACGTCCTTAGAATAAACATCCGAAAGGATGACCTAACCTCTAAAATATAAATCCCTAAGATAGATGAATAAATATATAACAGAAGCAATAAATCAGGTGCCAAAATTAAGAACACTTACCTACAACTAAATAAGGTTAGGAAGGAAGGAGGAGAGTACAGTGAGGATATACTTAAACTCCTACCTATAGTATAAAGCTAAACCTTATAATTAATAACATTAAACACAAATCCAACAAAGAAACCATTTTCCATACTTGAAGAAATAATAAAGTATGAATATATATATATATATATATATATATATATATATATATATATATATATATATATATATATATATATATATATATATATATTACAAAACCAATAAACTCTCCAATTATAGAAGGAACGAAGTATCTACAACACGGTGGGCGTCTCCCGGTGCTAGGCTAATATTTAAAGCCTCAGGGAACTCTGGCATAGATTCCCGGCAAAATAAACAGTCACACATCAAAGCACTGCCATCAGGGGGAGTACTGGAGAACAGGTAAGCACGAGGCATAGGCACAGCAACGTCTTCTCAATGGTTATCCGACCAAATCATCCATACTCCAGTGATGGAGCTATCAATAAATTGTTTAAAGTTAACCTAAAACTTTGACTTATTCTGAAGAAGAACCTACAAGTCTAATATTTTTATATCACATTGAAGAGACATGAGAATGGAACCACAATGTGTATGTGTAACATTTGCACACTAACAATTAGTGGCAGCGATTACAACTCTAACAACCAGCGATTACAATTATAACAACCAGCGATTACAACTGTAACAACCAGCAGTTACAACTGTATTAATTAGCAGTTACAAAACTAATAAATCTACAATTACAACGAGGTATTTACGTCTACCCAAGTAATGAACTCATCAAATATCAGCTATAAATCAGAGGAACCAGGATCTTCAATCAACAAACATCACTAAACATCCTAAGGATACGAAGAAATGTCCTTCATCTATATCAATGTTTAGTGAACAACTTTCACTAAACATTCATCAAATATACAACGCACGATGAGAAGCCAAGTCGAAGGTCATCACGCCAGCTAAACTCTTCCTGCAAACGAGAGAGAGAGAGAGAGAGGACGTGACGTTATCGGATCAAAACAATCTTCGCGCATATATACTAAAGCTAAGTACATCCTTTATTCATTCAGGTTTTTCCAGTAAAGTGTTTTATGTCACGAGTCAATCGTCCATTATTGCTGGGGTGAGTTATGTGTAATCTTAATCTTCCTTCATTAAAGGAATCTATATTCAACTACGAATTCTCGTCTGCTGAGTTTTTTTTCTCTTTGTGCTACTTCCGTTTTCTTTCAGAAGCTCTCGGGAAATATCTTTGTCACATTAACTGTCTTAATATCATCATTTTGTGGGACTTTGTTATAATCGGCAACACATTTTTATTGTATAGTGCATATGCGTTCATGCAGTGGACGTGTGTATTCATATAGAGATTTTGATAGGATCGCAAGGAATCGTAGTGATAGGAAAAAAGTTAAAGTTAACATGACACCACCTGTGAATCCCAGTGACACCACTCCCGGACCCACTAACCCGACTCCCGGACCCACTAACCCGACTCCCGGACCCAGTAACCCTAGTCCCATTGTAACTATAGTGAGTGCAAGATCAGCTATCCTTCCTTTTCAAGGTCGGGTCAATGGGTTCCTGCCTCAGAATGTTGAGTCATGGATCTCGTCAGTAGATGCTCATTTAAACGCAAAATGCATCACAGACCCATCTGTACAATTACAAGAAGCTAAAAGTTTCATAGACTTTGCTAAAGGAGATGCAAGCTCATATCTTAGAGGAGTGTCTTTCTATGAGGCAGTTACATGGGACGATTTCAAAGTTAGGCTACGTGCAATATATGGCGGTGAGGAAGCTTTAGACCTAGTTTTGACATTAAGAAACACACTTAATCAAGCCTCTATGACTCAGCTTAATGTTATAGAACGGGTGGCTCTCATTGCCGACCGGCTGAATGAATATCAGGATATTCTAAGTAATTCCACATGGGTTACAGGAGATAAAATCGCCGTGAAAGGTTTCTTACGGCTAATGTATTTAACTTGCATGACAATTATGTTGCCCGAGGCTTTAGTGCGGTGTTTTGATAAAAAGTTAACGCCCGAAAGTATGGAACTAGATATGTATAACCAGATAAAGAAACACATGTCTAAGTGTACTGACCTTGATCCCTTGCTTACTCAAGTTTTTGCAAGAAATTAAACTAAGCCACAACAAGTAAATGTAATTAATGATAATCAAGCTGCAGGGATGACTTGTTACAATTGCAAACGTCAAGGTCACTTGATTGCATACTGTAGGACACAATTTTGTTCAATTCATAATAGTTCAACCCATTCATATAGTCGATGCTTCTCGCGTAATCAACAGCAGAATCCTAGAAACACGCAAACAGTTCCCTATGGAAATAAAAGGAAAAATCCCCAGTTTAATAAAAAGAAACAGGCGAATAGCAATGCAGTTCAAAATAAAAAACAAACAAATAGTGCTTCAAGTTACTCTGTTCCGGGGCCGTCTAGCCAGAACTCACAAGGTCAGACAAATTTTCAGAATGTGCAGAACAAAGCAAATACCACATAGTTAACTCCATTGGGGAAGAGAGTGATGTTGGGTCATTCGTATCAACATCTTTTGTATCAAATAATCCACTTAAAAATTTGCCAGATCATTGTGAGGCAATAGAATTTCCTATGAAACACACGGCCGAATCCAATAAATCAGTACAGGTTCCCGTAGATTCGCAACAAATTCACGCAATAATGAGCCAAAATGAATTACGACCAACATTATATGCTGTAAATTTGGAACACCGATCCTTCACATTATTTTTTGACTCTGACAGTCCACGTAATATCATGGATTTGAGGACTCATCACTTGTTATTTTCGAACTTCCCTATAGAGAAGTCCGCAGTAAGGCTCTCGGGTATAGGAAATAATGAATTAAATGTAATAGGAGTAACTCATGTTCAGTACAGGGTCGGAAAGCGCATGTTTGCCGATACCTTTATCGTTGTACAAAACATTGATATGTATCCAGCCATAATTATAGGATACCCGTCTATGGGCACTCATAACATTACCTTAGGCCCTGCCAAACACGACGTGTATATCAAAAGAAAATTCTATAAGTCTTCTAATACCTTAAAATCAGTTTTGGATAAAAAGAAGACGACAAATAAAAAGGTAACTTACGTTGAAAAACCAATCACTTGTCTCAGGAACCAAGAAATAATATATGCTACCCAACAGAATTCTCGTTCACCCGTAATATCAACATGCACGCAATCTATCGAGCCTAACGTAACTTCGAATATAT
>NC_090748.1:47544627-47547127 GCF_036898095.1 Palaemon carinicauda
TTCTTCCTATGTAGTCTTTACTCATTCTTCTTTACTGGTCATAAGTACTGTCCTCTTGCTCTACATTTGATGTTGACTCACTCCTCTATACTGATGACTCCTTTTCCTTCTTTACTCTGTGGCATGTAGAGCCTGTCAATATTCACTCTTAGGTGAAATGTTTGGTGCATGTTCACTTTCTTCATAGTTTTTCATCTATGTTGCAAGCTATGACTTTTCCCATTCCACTATTCCAGCACTGTACCGGATAACTGGCACTGCCAAGGTGTTTTCAAACATTTACCATATTTCCACAGTTGAGATTTGAATTCATTATTGCTTTGATTCTTTACATGTATTTTCCTCTGATCTTTTCCATCCTGTCTTGGTGTTTTCTTGCCTCTCCTTTTATTACTCCTAGGTTTTTGTAGCTTGCTTCGTCTATGTCTTTCATGACATTTCCCTCTGGCAGCTTTATCACTTCAGTCTTAGTTACTTTTTCTCTCTCCATTATTATTATTATTATTATTATTATTATTATTAATATTATTATTATCATTATTATTATTATTATTATTATCATCATAAAAAACAGTTTTTAAGGATTTTTGTTTATTAGGAATGGAGTTCATAGTCACATCATCAATAACGCAGTTACCCGTTAAAACTGTTTTTTGATCTCCCGGAGAGAGAAAATGGCGGAACATTGATTGGCAAAAGGCTGGTTGAGAAGGAGAGAGATAGGCAGAAACACATTGTAGGTATATATCTGCACTTTTGTTCTTTTGGCGTAATAAAAATATTACCATTGGAATAGGCTAAAGTTTATTCTCAACATATTGCTCAATTGATAAACTATAGATGGACAAAAGCATAAGGGTAAGCTATTCTGGTCTCTACATAAAATATATATCATCTCATCCAAATTTATTGCATTTTGAATTTTGTGAATTTTAATATTATCATTTGATGATTTCAAATCGACAAATGAATGTTAATAACCGTAGCTTTCATTAAAATGATTAGAAAATTAACAGTAAATCAGAATTTCCTTATAATGAAATGATAAAATGTGTTCAGCTTTGGAAAAGTTCATCAGGTTTCGAAAAATATCCTTAAAATCATTTTATTTGTTATTAAGATCACTGATCATAACGAGTTAGTCCTTGCTGTAGAATACCTAGTAATTACTAATGTAAAGGTGTTCGGCTGAAGATCTCTCCATTAAGGAATCTGAGTCACTCTCTTCTTTCCAATATGAACGACCTATTCACCTAAATTTATTTATTTTCTTGTGAAAAGTAGTCTAATTATACTTCAAAGAGTTCACGATTCAAGATGGCAGGACTTTATTTTTTTTCTATTTTTTTTATCAATGTAGAATATCCAGAAAAGAAAATATTGAAAAAAAGATTAGGAAATATGCAGATGAATTTAAATGGGAGACTACAAAAAACGCGAATGGCAGATAAAGGATGCCATTACATTGAAAAGCAATGGAGAGAGAGAGAGAGAGAGAGAGAGAGAGAGAGAGAGAGAGAGAGAGAGAGAGAGAGAGAGATTCTGATCATGACTGACTGTAAGATAGAGCCCAAGGTATCTTTTTCTAATGGTCTTTCTTCAACGCCCTCCACTACAATGACTGCAAATGTCTCTTGCGAAATAAAGTGGGGGTATCGATAACTAAATTACATTCCTTTCTCTGGGATCATTTTAATATCGCCTTGGTTATCTTGAAGATAGTGAATTCTGCTTTCAACCTCTTCATCCTGCCTACACGCACTGGTTTTGCTACTTATTATCTATATGTTTTGCTTTCCTTCTGCAAAAACTCCCTTTGGTATTAGAAAAAAAAATATTATTATTTAATTGCATATAACATATGTCAGTTTTCCCATTTATATTTGATTTGTTGTATATATATATATATATATATATATATATATATATATATATATATATATATAAGTATATATATATATATATATATATATATATAAATTATATACATATAAACATATTAATTAATATATTTATATATGTATATATATATTTATATATATATATATATATATATATATATATATATATATATATATATATATATTTATATATATATATATATATATATATATATATATTAATTATTATGTATATATATATATATACATATATATATATATATATATATATATATATATATATATATATATATATATATATATATACATATATATATATATATATATATATATATATATATATATATATATATATATTAATATATATATATATATATATATATATATATATGTATATGTATATGTATATATATATATATACATATTAATATATATATATATATATATATATATATATATATATATATATAAATTATATACATGTATATATATATATATATATATATATATATATATATATATATATATATATATATATATATATATATATATATATATATATATATAGAAAGAGAGAGAGAGAGAGAGAGATAGATAGA
>NC_090748.1:47549627-47552127 GCF_036898095.1 Palaemon carinicauda
GGTTTCAAATATATGATAGCGAGGAATTCCTTTTATCTTGGTATTCAAAATACATTTCTTTGAACAAGCAATCGTATAAATAATTCTCTTTCAAGCTGGCCTGCTGATGGGCAGTTACGTTAGTTATTAAAAAAGAAAGAAAAAAAAAAAAAACACTAACGATAAGTTAGTTTTCTCTTTAAAACTGTCCATTTTATTATAGCGCACATACCCTATTATCATTCTCCAACCTGAAGAAAAATCCCGAAATATTTAAATATATATTATGAAAAGTTAGGAAGGGACTTTACATACCAACGGCTTTTAATGAAAATTGGCCATTGTCAGAAGTCACAGTAACTGAAATTGGAATTTAGAGAAAAAATGTTTTCAACATCTTTTTTTTTTTTTCTTGGCAAGACAAAATTCATTTTTCAAGTATGACAAATATCGACTCTATTCAACAGTGTAGCTGTGTAATTTCTTAGTTTAACTGAAGGAAAGCATGAAATTTAATTAGATCTTGAACTCAAGACACTACGATGGCTTTCACTTTTGAAGAAGGTATTTATAATTTCGACAAATATAATTGTGTAATAAAACAGGAAACATTTTTTCCTTATAGTGGGAAAGATATTTTTTTATGATAAAAATATCACAAAGATCATAAATTTGCAATTTCTCGTCTAGACAATGTTATCGCAAAATATTCAATACTGTCCATTTGAATAGGTCATTAAGAAATGTTTCGTTAATATTCACGTTCATAAGCTATTAGGGAGGGTGCTGAAAACGTTGCAAAATATGAGACAGTGATACAGAACACACACACAGACAGAGACAATCCTTGTGTGATTTCCATCCCAACTTGTGGTCATTGCCGAGCTTCTGCTCTAGGAAATTTCTCGTAATAAAGCATTCACTCTTATTTATTTGTCTTTGCCTATGAATGAACAATGCCCTCAAAGGAAATACATTTTCTGTGATCCTTCTGCAAAAAAAAAAAAAAAAAAAAAAAAAAAACAAGGGAGTGTAACGAGAATTGAATTATGCATGAGGTTTGAGATATTCCGGAAAATACGATGAAACATTCTCTTTTATCAAAAAATATGGCTGACATAACTGCAGATCTTCCCCCTCCTAGCATTTTCAAGTAAATGATTCTTTCAGTGGCCACAAAAAATAATATAGTGAACTTTTTCTTAATGACAACAAAAGAATTTATATCTAGATTTGAAGGAATGGTTTTAGTGATCATCATACTTTAGTATATTTTTTTTTCTTTTTTTTTGGAAAATAAAGGTGACTCCATACAAATACATCTCGAAACAAGTTTCTTGAAATTAAATAGATATAACATATAACGTTTTTCTCCTTCCTGTAGAAAACCAATCTGTCATTCTATATTTCATTTTCAACCCTCTTACAGAAGATTAATATTAGTTGAAAACAAAATCTTTTTCGTTATGCAGACTTCCAGATGATAATAAATAGGCAATAAGGAAAAGAACATGTTAAGAAATAGTATAAGGAACGAAATAAGGAGAAAATGAAATAAAACGAGAGAGAGAGAGAGAGAGAGAGAGAGAGAGAGAGAGAGAGAGAGAGAGAGAGAGAGAGAGAGAGAGAGAGATCGACTAAAAAAACACAGAATATATTCAGCTCATTTTAATAACTCTCTCCTCTAGACGAGAGGTACATGATTGCATGGAACTCGACTTGATTCAGGAATCCTCTTGTTCACCTTATTTCCTTAGAGTTTTGATTTTTAATTACATTATCATTCATTATCAAAGTTTATTTCATCCATATATGCTTTGATATATAATCTAAGGAAGTTATTTTTACTGTTATGGCAAATTGCTTAACTATAACCATTTGTTAAGTGTCCTAAAATCATACATCTATTTCATTTTCGTGTATTTTTTTCCTATTTTTTTCTAAAACTAAATATATGATTCTGCTTTCCTGTGAAGAAAAGGATTATTTACTGCAAGGTAGAGGTCTAAAAAATGTGGAATAAACGAATAATGATTAAAGGAAGGGGCTTGTTAACAATCTTATACATAATGTGTAATTTATTGAATTATGAAGAGCACTATCTTCAATTGATAAATAAATCCAGAACCTCTGGCAACAGCTTCCATAAAGCGAACAGTATTTCTATAAGGTATTTAGGTAAAATAAATGTTCTATGCATATCTTATATAGTAAAAATATTTGTATCTTATAATTTATAAAAATTATTGGTATTGAGTGCTTAGATTCATTATAGTCTGTTAAAGGCATTGGCCAAATAAATTTTTCATCCATAATGTTGGATTAAAATTTTCAATAATTTTATGCTAACTTAGAATCCTTTCTAATGCATACAAGGAGCTGACATTATGAAATGAATAAGTGATTGAAGTAGACATCTATAAAGCAAATGATAATCCTGAAATGTTAAGAGATAAAAATTCATCCCCTGTTATATAAAAAGGAGTAACACGTGTGACTATATATATATATATATATATAT
>NC_090748.1:47557127-47572127 GCF_036898095.1 Palaemon carinicauda
AAGGACAATGGTTAAGTTTGCTTTGGCTTGTACATAAAATGTATTATAGACAATTGTGAAACTGCGTAAGCGTATCTATATTCAATATTGCCTAGCTATCTATGAATAAAAAGTGTTGATCCTATTGTTCCTTTGAATGTGAATCTAGTCAACATAATTGATAGGCTCATCCCTTTTCGTGTGTTAATGTAGCGAGTGAAAGACAAACCAAAATTCAATGATGATTATAGACATGCTTATTTGGAAGGGTAACAGGTCAAATTTGACTTAGAATAACTATATTTAGCTCAGAGTTTATGCTTCAAGTGAAAAGGAATACAATTTAGCCATGACAGAAACCCTTGCTGGTACAAACCAGCAACATGAGTGGCGGGTTACCTTTAAATCTGCACTCTTTAGTGTAGATGCAACAATTCCTCCTGTACTTAAACCGGATGGCTCCGTCACTCACGGTTCAAAGGAAAAGGCAACCCTTTTGGCTGATGTATTTGACAGTAAGCAGAGTAAGGAGAAACTTGATTATCCTTATTCCTGTTTCCTGATGCTAAACTAACTGGTTTAGCTTTTGGATCTCGTGAAATTTTAGCTCTCTTGATGGTCCTTGATGCTCATGGAGGTGTAGACCCAAATAGTATTTTTCCTTTGTTTTTTATAAAGACTGCAGATTTCTTAGAACTAAAGTTATCTATTATTTTGGCCAAGTTAACAAGAGGAGCTCTTAGCCCCTGTTGGAGAACTGGTAAGGTTACTCCACTATATAAATGTGTTTACGGTAGCTCAAATCAAACTGATTAGTGGTCAATTTCCATAACTCACATATTAACAAAAGTTTTATAACGTCTTTTGGTAAAACTTCTAAATAGGGGTGTTGAAAATGTTCCGTAGTTTGAAATTTGGTTTTCGTAAAGGCCTTGGAGCACGTGATACCCTTCTTACAGTCTCCAATGCTATACAGAAATCCATTGACTGTGATCAGGAAGTTCAAATGATTGGCATTAATTTTAGTGATGCCTTTGATTGTGTTAAACACGATACCATTGTTTTCAAATTAAAAGAGTTGAGAGTAGTAGGGTCTTTTCTCAGCCGCATTCTTAAATTTTTAAGTGATAAATCGCAAAGATTCTATGTTGATTGGCACCATAGTGACTATAGGAATGTGATACCTGGTGTTCCTTAGGGTAGTGTTCTGGGCCCATTACTTTTCATACTATATACACATAATATGTTGTTTGGCCTAGAAAACAAGATCGTTGCATATATAGATGACGCTACTCTCTTTTTCATCAATTCCATCTCCTGAATGTAGATCTGAGGTTGATGAATCTTTTAATAGAGATCTAGCTAAAATTGGGGCATGGTGCAAATTTTTAGGCATGAAGCTGAATCCAAACAAAACTCAAAGTATGATTGTAAGTAGGTCAAGGACAGTGGCTCCTCATCATCCGGAACTCACCATTGATAATGTTTATTTAACTTTGTATGACACTTTTAAAATTTTAGGTGTGATTCTCGACAGCAAATAAACTTATGAGAGACACATTAGGTGTGAGACTTCTTCACTTACATAAAACATTGAGTTATCAAGAAAGTCTCGTAAGATTTTCGGTGATCAATCTATTCTGAAGAAGTGTTTAAATTCTTTCATGCTACATTGTTTCGAGTATTGTTCTCCTGTCTGGTGTTCAGCTGCTGATTCTCACCTGAATTTGTTGGACAGAAACTCACGGCTTATCAAATATCTTATTCTTGATCTAGATATTAATCTCTGGCATAGTCGTTTAACTACTTCGTTATACGTGTTGCATAAGATTTTTCATAATTATGACCATTCTTTACATTCAGATATTTTCGGATATTACCACCTGGTTCGTAAAACTAGGTATGCAATTAAATCTAAAAGTCTGACTTCCTCCATCATGAGGCTCAATACTAAACAGTATTCTAGAAGTTTTATTCCAGCTGTGACCAAGTTGTGGAATGATCTTCCTAATCGGATAGTTGCATCAGGCTGACATAAGTGTTTTTATAGTTTATGCATGAAAGATCTGTACTAATGTTGTTACTGTTCTTGAAATATTTCATTTTATTTGTTCATAACTTCTCATATAGTTAATTTATTTCTTTATTTCCTTTCCTCACTGGGTGATTTTTCTCTGTTGGAGCCCTGGGGCTTATAGCATCGTGCATCCTGCTTTTCCTTCTAGTGATGTAGTTTAGCTAAGAATAATAATAATAATAATAATAATAATAATAATAATAATAATAATAATAATAACAATAATAATAATAATGATAATAATAATAATAATAATAATAATAATAATAATAATAATAATAATAATAATAATAATAATAATAATAATAACAACAGCTACTCGAAATTGTTGGCAAAGAAGAGTTTTTATGATTATTCAGAATATCCTACAAGGGAGACAATCTCATTCAATTTAACCTTTGTTTTTATTTAAATTCGTTAAAGCAATTCTAGAGTCTAAAAGAATGAAAAAACACTTGCAATCTTGAATGAATTAATTTGAATTTTTTCTTTCCTAATAATTCCGCATCTTTTAAATCGCAAAAGATTATGGCCATTTTTTATCTTATAGTGTAAAGAAAGTATCCTTTTATCATAAAAATTTGAATTTATTTCAAAGTAAAATCTCCATTTAATACTGACGACTCTGGCTTACCTATAGTATTGTGATTTTCACACCTTTATATTTCACAAGAGATGAAATTCTTTTCTAGACAAACATTTCACAATAGCCTTCAATGATTACACAAACACAATAGACAAGTGACTGTTAGAAAATATCCGTAATTTTGAAGGGAGATTCGCCGTAAAAATATACTGTTCTCAACAGTATTTCAGTATAATACAGGCATCTGTAATTTTACCCTACTTTGTTATGATATTCTACGGATTGATGGCCGTAATATCATTCCTCTACGTTAATGTATTCGTTTTTTAAAAAGGCAATTGCCTGGGGAAATTTATTCCAGGATTTTTACCGTTTTTTTACGGCAAATTTTAAACCGTGTAGTTTAACAATATTTCACGAAAGCTTTGAATAACACAAATCGAATTTTTCTGTAAAAAAAATCAGCTATAAGTAAAGTAAGTTAATTAAGGTAAAAATAAGGAATCACGTGAAAAGGTCCGAATAACAGTAATGAAAACTGCAACTGTTATCATTAGAAGTATAGAATTATCATAGAATATGTCAGCTGAGATAACATAATCTGTTGAATGAATTAGTAATATTTTACATGAATATTAAACTGATAATTTATGCCTCCTCTGTTATCCTCGATTAGCATTACCTATTTTTAATATATTTGTCCAAAGTAATTTAGAATGACAATTTTCCATACTAATTTGCTTCACATTTAACTCACATGAACTGCTTATTATCTTTTGTGAATAAGATTTATACTGAACTTGAAAGGAAATACTTAGACCTCCTTCGACTAAGACATACAAATTAAAGAAATTAAAGAAATACGAATCAGTCAACCGAAATCCTCTGCCATTTAGTCAGATATAATACTTCACCAAGTATCCGTTGTATCATTGCTAAGAAAACTTGTACTACTAAGCTAGAGGAATTTTTAGGGAGCGAGTAATCACATGTAAATGGCATTTTTTCCCTCACCAGACATTATGATCTCTTTAAAATAAAAGGTCTCTCTCTCTCTCTCTCTCTCTCTCTCTCTCTCTCTCTCTCTCTCTCTCTCTCTCTCTCTCTCTCTCTCTCTCTCTCTCTCCTATTTCATTAGGTCATCAACGCAATTCAGCAATACGTGGTCTGACTCAATTTATTTTTGCGCTTGTTGTGTGAACGTTAATGACGCAATCTCGACTCAGCAGCTGCAGATCAAGATCTATTATGAGGCAGTAAACAATAAACATTCTCATGAAATTGTAAACAATATTTAAATTAGAGTAAATATTGAAAACACAAAAATCCATCATTCGAAGGACTGGCTAATCTTATTCGGAATGGAGGCATGAAGTTACATTTACGTCAAATGTAAAAATGAATAAAGTTAGCGATATAGAAGGGATGTGAAATAAAAAAAAATCTTTGAAGATAATGAATTAACTGTCCAATACCGACCAACACCCCCCCCTCCCCCCGGAAAATCTGTATAGAAAACACGGCTATACGTTATAGAATATATTTGAATGAATAATGGATGCTTTTCACATCCATTTTGGTCATTTGACCCTTTTCTTTTGCTGGTGAAAATTTCGAGTCATTTAGGATTATTGATATTCTTCCTGTTTGCAGGTCGTAGCAGCTTCTACGTCCCGTTCCTTATCTGTGTCAATTCCAGCAGTGATATTGCAAGGAATCAACATAACAAATGTATGGGATGATTTACAAAATGGTTGTGCATCTTCCGGGCCATTATTCATGCTACGAATTTCCTGTGTTCCTGGATTCTGTGGTCTGAAGATTTGTTTAAGAAAAAGTTGTCTAAGCCATTTTGGGAATTAATAGGGAAAAATACAGCATGATTGATGATTCTATCCTCCTAACATTCATTCATAACTGCTTTAATCATAGAGGATTATGCATGATTGTATGAGAGATTGTGTTTTGTATATGGATACATTATTATTTAAGGAAATTTTAAATTGATATACGCAGAGTAAATTCATAATTTAAAAATGAACTACGTCTTTTGTTTCATTAACATAATATTAGTGAAGAGCGTGAAGGGTAGCATGCGATATTTTCTTATTTATTTTTTTATATGCTAGTAACATTCAAATCAAATGGCTACTTATAAAGTTCGTTATTACTATAATTTGGATATTACGGTAGTGGGAACAAATATTTTAGGAAATTATGAAAGTCAAATCTTATTAACTATGAATTCCTTTAATGAAATGGATAAACAAACTATCTTAACATGAATAATGCGCTATTGATAATAAAGAAACATTTAGTTCATGGATAGTTTGATTAAGTAAAGGGCCCCCCCCCCCCCCTAAAAAAAAAATGTGATAGATATTCTATGGTGTAACATTGACCCAATTTGTATAACATCGTTCTCTCCATTCTAAGATATTAATATATGAAAAATAAAGCTGAATATGATCCATATATAATCCAATGAAAAGTCATAATAAAACTAAAGTTACCTATTTTTTCTCCTCTAGTCATTCATTACTCACTGCAGTGGATGGAATGGTGACCTTTATAATATATATTTTAATGTCAAGTTGACCTTTTGATATAGGATAATATATCATCGTACTTTTTCAGTCAAAACAGATACTCAAAACAGAATCTAAGTTTTTCCTTGTTTTTCTTTTAGCGTCGTTAAATATTTTTATATACTCTGAAAACCCGTCCTGCAAGTAGTTAAAGATTATCAAAATACAATCATAACTGCGTTGCTTGAAATAGAATCGATCATCTATATTTTCTGTAATATAAGTTGGAAAATTATATTGATTTTCCACCTTCAATAAACAGTGGTCTTATACATTTTCATAAAATAGACAGGATACGTTTGTTTACTAACTTTGCTAGAGGCTATATGCAATCCTCAGTATCCTAGCCTTAGCCATGCTTCATAATTGTAAAAAATTCGCCATAAAAAGTACTTCCATTTCACTAGATACTGAATAACTATAAAATCTATCGTAGAAAAGTAACGAATTTTATTTTGAACCTTTTCAAAGAAGTAATTGAATTTCACCAATTCAGTTTACCGTAAACTTAGTAAAATTCGCTCCATTCTGCATTTGTATTATAATAATCATTATCAATATCATCATCATCAATATCATCATCATCAGTTCTTCCCATTCATAATATTCAAAGGTTCTTCATATATGCAATCTTTAATTAATGGGGCAGACGCTATTCATAATATTACAAACCTTTCATATTACTGTATATATCATCAGCATCATCATCATTAATAGCTGTTACTAGTCCACTGCAGAACCAAGCCCTCAGATATGTCCTTTCACTTGCATCTGTTTATGATCTTTTATTGCCGGTCCACACCCACAAACTTTCTTTGTTCATTAATCTCTCGTCTCTTCTTCCCCCTCTGCTTCTTTTTTAATCTCAAGGGAACTACTCTGTTATTTTTAACGTTCATATTCAGGACTATCTTTTACTTTCATTACTCTCATTATACTGTATGTCTTGCCTATGTCCATTTCTTTATCTTACATATGTTGTTTAAATATCCTCTACTTAGGCTGCCCTCGTACCAATGGTGCTCTTTTTCTCTCTTAGTGTTACTCCCAACATTATTATTTCCATACCTATCTAGTTTATGTTTCAAGGCATTAATAAAGTTTCTTATGCATAATATAATACTGGTAGAACCATCTAATTTCATATTTTTTTTTTCTATATGAATTGTAATTTTTCATTTCATAATTTCATTTTGTTCACCAAAAGCTTTCCTTCCCATGCTTACTCTTCTTTAAATTCCAATCGCTTGTCCTGGGGAATCACTTACTGTCAGTCCGAAGTACGTATATTCATTAACAATTTCAAGAGTATTCCTTAACCCTTATTTGTTGTTCCTCTGCATTTTAATTGAAAATAACATAGTTTTACTCATATTCATTTTCAGTCCTACATTTATGCTTTTTCTATTGAAATATTTCATTCAATTTTTTGGGCAATTCTTAGATTCACACACGTATGCAAGATTGCTTATAGACATTCACGCACACAAGATACACACATGCCCTCCCAGTAACACTTAATAAGTTACAATAATTTTATTTGCCTACCTTGTTCAAATGAATTAATGAATGATTTAATATTCTCTGGCATCCTAACATCCAAGGTCATTGACGCCGTTGCCTTTTTAGAGGATTCAAATGAGATATTCAGTATTTACCTTACTGATTATTTATATGTGTGTTAATCAGTACATTGGTTATACAATAGAATTACACTCTAATATAATTATGCAATACAAAATAATTTGAAACGGAAATCATTCAATAAGCACTGATAAAAAAAAGACCTTAAGATGGAAATGGACTATTTGATATATTTTTTATTCTTCCTTTTTTACATGAAATATTTTTCCCAAGGCTTAGTAGACTTCCATTGCAAATCTAAAAAAATTCCCTATGTTTGAAATAGCTTTTGTTTTCAGTCTTGCAACGGGATTAACGTAGGCTCCTCAGGGCTCTCATCTATTGTCCAAAGCCGGCTAAATTATGAGGCGTGCTCGCCCCCTAAAAAAATACATATTCTTAAATACGTTGATCTCAGATTTGATTCACGTTAGAGAGACTGTTTAAAGGTTGCTCATGAATGGCAGGGAAACGGATAGAGACATTGCCCTATCGAGCAGGAATATGCCCTAGCCCCCTCTACGCCCAAGCTAGGACCAAGGAGGGCCAGGCTATGACTGCTATGACTCAGCAAATGGAGGTTTAGGCTCCCTCAAACACCCCCATCCTTAGCTCTCAATGATGGTTTGGTTGCAGCGGCCAAAGAAACTAAAGAGTTTCACCATGATTTGAACCCCAGACTGGCGTTCACCAATCAGGGACGTTACCAAATCAGCCACCATAAGCTGTTATTATGAGCTGTGATTCTGCTGCTTCAGCATTTTCTCTGTAATGAAGTAGTTTCAGTGCTCCCATTCAGAGCATCTATACCGTTTGGCTTCTTTCTCCGATACATTTCAGGACGAGGTTGTTGTTGTGTTTTCAAACCTGGTCTTGTTTGTGCAAAACAGCCTAAGCTGTAAGGCTTACTCTCTACTTCAGAATATCCAGACTTAAGAACTATTTTGGTCCTAATTTCTATTTTCTTGTATTATGTAATCGTGGTTTTAAGCGTTATTTTCGCACTGGAAATGAAACGTAAAATAGAATTAAAAATGAAGGCTAGAGGATACTAGAATGAACAAAACATTGATATTCCCTCACTGCCAATGATATTGTGCAAAAGAGAGAAAACACATGTTGGGTGAAAATCGCAGAGCTCAATATAGGAAACCGAGAGCATTTCAGTATTTTGGCAAAACAAATATCTACACCTGTTATTCGTGCAAATATATCTCACCGTTTCTTTCTGTTAATCAGGCGTCCAGTTCCATGTACTCTATCGATGACAAGCCTAATGTGAAAACTGTGTCCGTTGAATCTACAATGTCTGAAAAAAATTGGACTCAGGATCAACAGTGTCTTTCAATTGTCTTTTTTTATTCCTGTCCTAAACTTTTTTCAGCATATTTCCTTCGTTAGACTTCATATTATTTTAGTGTCAGTTTTGATATTGCACTAAGCCAAAAACTAAGATTATTTTATTGGAAATGCAAGAACAGTTTTAGTTTTAGAAAGAATCTATAAGAATTGATTTCTTTTATTTTGGCTTGGATAGTTATTTTTTTCTTTTTATTTGACACCATACTTTTCACAGATCCTCTTATAATACAATGAATAAAACATACTTAAAATACCATAGATCGTTCTTTTATGGGAACGTTACAAAGATTTGCTTCTGCTTTATGATTTAAAAATCAGATTATTAGTAAATGTATGTGAGGATTAGAGGGTTGGCCTCCCATCAATCAGAATTGATTTAGTGTTTACCATAAAGTTCTGACGCAGATAAACCCCTGCAACATTAAACAAACGAATCAGTTATCTTTAAAACTCATATTCGTCTTATTCTTACATTTTTCTTCTGTATTTTTTTTTTTTTTTTTAGTTTAAATCTTACACACCAAAGATAGAGTGCACTCTTATGTAAAATTACATAGGCTTTTTTATACAAGCAGGTTTTAGAGGACTAAATCTTTCTTTCTATTAGTTTACCCATTTACGTCTCATAAGTGAATCTGAGCTCTTTTAACCTTGGGTTGTGCTACGTCAGGTATTTCAAGATGTACTTCCTCTTTGGAATCCAAATCCACAATTTACGTAGAGTAGGATACAGAAGGTCCTCTACTTAAAAACTTAATAGGTTCCAAGTAGCCTTCTGTAAGGCAAATTCTGTTGAATTTTTGCTTAGAGTAGGCCTAACCTAAATCCCTTGCCTATGATTTCCACCTATAAAAGTCAATAAATAGTGTGGTTTCATATGAAATCGATATCAGGTTATGACAAATGTCCTTTTGCTGACTGTATAAAATTATATGATATTGTTTTATTACAGTATTTCTTTATGTTGAGTTTGTTATTTTCAGGAGTTGTTTGTATCTCCAAATGTTCGTAATTTGGGAACCTTCTGTAATGTGTTTCTCCTTATTTAAGAAACAATGACATTATACCAATCCGTACAATTGAATTACCTGATACTTCGGAGTTTTATTTCTCTCTTTTTCCCTTAAAATTCTATCCCCTCATGTCTTGTTTCAATTATGCTCACTTCCTGACTATTCAGACAGGGTATTGAGTCTGTCGACGTCAGTTTAAATTTTTCATTCATTTTTACTACTGTAGCTTTCAAAATTGGTCATAGTAATTACAAAATGACTAAGATTATCATCATAATGAGATTTTAACTGTTCAATATCATTTATGTCTAAAACCACAGTTACACTGTTAAAAACTTGCCGTAATAAAAAACGGTAAAAATCCTGGAATATTTACCGCAACGATCTGTCTGTAATTTTAGTCTTCTGGAAGCGTTTCAAACGATATAGGTGCAGTCTGATTAATGATTTGGTAGTAATTATAGCCTTTTGGAAGTGTTTAAGACGTTATAGATGCTGTCTGAGCAAAAATCTGTCAGTATTTTTAGTTTTCGCGTTAAAAACGGATATACTGACTCAAAAGAGTGATATTACGGCCACCAACCCGTAAAATATAAAAAAACAATGTATGGTAACAATTGCGGTGGTCTGTATTTTACTAAAATACCGCGGAAAATAGTATATTTTTTCGGAGAATTTCCCATTAAACTTATGGTTTTATAACAGTGTATCTCTAATACTAAACGGATCTAGGAAAGAATCCTATAGATATGACTTTCTTCTTTTCAAATAATTATTGCTATATACAGTATGTTTCCTTATGAGAAAAATACTCTCTATTGAAATCCCGTTATTTTTATTATTTTTTATATATTTCAAACAATTGATATACAGATAAGTGGATTATTTTTATACTTATCCCCGTGCATAGTAATTATGAAATCTCAAAAGAAAAAAAAAAAGAAAGAAAGGAAACGCGAAAAATCCTGATGAAATTTCTCCAAAGTTTTTTAAAAAATCTTCCGTGATCTTTGCCCGGCATTCTTCCATCTTTGTCTTATTCCAATCTCTTTAAATTATGCAATAAACATTAGAGGGGGTGATTTATCTAAATTGACTTACTATAACAATGTTACATTATTTTAGATATAATTCTCCCTCCTTAATTATGTCAGACAAGATCAATTATGATCTCACGCCTTTAGGAAACTAATCTTATGTTTCATGTTTGATTCATGATTAGTGATATATTTGAAAATATTGAATATGTTCTCTCCTTACCTCCATCTTTGATTCCTTTCCACTTTCCCGCGGCATCATTGGCCCGTCCACATCTAGTTAGTTTCCTTTGACCATTAATACCGAGAGAATTTTGAATACATTCCGCCTGCACTCTTTTGTCCCAATTGCCTACTTCAGCAATATCAGTCCACTGGTATGATAATGCCAAGCACAATGGTTTAGAGTTTAAAGCTTTAAAGGTTACTCATGAATGAGAGAGGCAAGTGACATTGCCCAATTATGCTTGGCAATGCCTTAGAGACTATATATATATATATATATATATATATATATATATATATATATATATATATATATATATATGATCAGCGGTCAAACCCCCTTGACACCCAATCTAGGACCAAGGCCCAATGGCTGCTGATGAGTCAGCAAGTAGACCTATAGTGTCCCCCAATCCCCCCCTCCTTAGCTCACAAGGATGGTGAGGTTGCAGCAACAAAATGAACTAACGAGTTAGAGGGGACTCGAACCCCACTCTGGCGATCACCAGTCAGAGACGTTACCACATAGGCCACCATAACCCTAAGGGTTTGTGCAGCCCTTCAGGTCTTTCAATACAGAGGGAAGAATTATGTTACTTCCTGCATTTAGGGGACAATTAATTTTTTTTTTATCTAAACCAATTTTTCTTAAAACCATTTACCCTCAGCTTCATGAAATACCGCTAGAAAAAAAAAATCAAATTAAGTCTCAAATTGGCAAAGAAGTTTTGTTGTCAAGGGATCTGTTGTTGGAATAGAATCTCAAATTACATGCAAGTATGATAACATCTGTATTTTCCTAGTGTGCTAGAGTTTTGAAGTAGCTGATAAAGGATAACATTGGAATTAGTATTATATAAACGTAGAACAGAAAAAAACAAACAAATAATAAGCTAAAATTGTTAATACGGATGACAAGAAAGTGAAGTTGATATTATCTTTTCCTCGTGATGCACAGGATTACGGCAGCCATACTCTGAAGAGCCCGAGTTTGAATGAAACCAAGGAAAAGATGAATTTTGTATCACTAGTAGCCTACCGTTCCCCATCCCTCATTTTAATGTTGTATCAATTGAACTATCTATAATAAAATCCAATCAAAAAAATGTAGTGGAATATGATGATGATGATTATGAAGATAAATATAGTTGAACATACATATTGACCAGCATGTTTAAACAAACATAAATTAAATATATACAAAAATTATAATAATAAAAAATCTACTATACATTGTAACGTAAATCCAGCTAAAGCCAGAAGTGGAACTCTTAATGTATGTTATTTTTTGTGCTAAGCTTAAGCGGGTATAATGGGGTTTCGCTTTTAAGGAGAACTCTTATTGCTTTCTTACATAGGCCAGGGCTTAGATATCTAAGTAACAATTCAAATATAATTGGAAAAATTTGTCTTTTTTTCTTTTAATCTGAATCCAAATGGTCTTCGAAAAAGCCTCTGTCATTAAGGGAAATGTTTGCAAATAATAATAGCAGTAATAACATAGACTACTGCGGCCTTTACCGTAATAATCATTCATCAGAATTAAATAGATATAGCTTGAATGGCAAATACGCAAAAACTGATTCAACGGCGTATCTGCATCACTTTCAAAACACACCCTCCCCCATGAGAAGAATCTAGAATGTTTTCAGCTGCATCCAGGATTGCAGTAAAGTTATAGAGGAAATCTTTTGATGTTTTATGATTATTTATGTATAAAAACGATAATCAAGTAAGACTTGATTCAGGATTTAGATAAGATTATAGTGGTTAACAACTTTAAAGACTTGTTGATGATATTTATTCGGCAATCATAAGTCAGACAGCTGCAAAATCTCTCTCTCTCTCTCTCTCTCTCTCTCTCTCTCTCTCTCTCTCTCTCTCTCTCTCTCTCTCTCTCTCTCTCTCTCTCTCTCTCTCTCTTTTATGAATACACGCACAAATACACACACCTATCCCCTCCAAGTTGGAAAGCTCTTTAAATTCGAAAACTTTGACTAAATCATAAATCTGTTATTAGTATTAGGAATTTTTTATCATTTCTTTTTATGAATAATTTCTTGCAATTGTATCTTTATATATCTATATCTTTAAATAATTTGAAGTATGAATATACATCTACTCGCTGTAGACGTAGACCATGGTTTACCACCTATCTGAACTTACCCTATCGTCATCACGATATAGCCAGGATTTTCGTGTCTAACCTTCTTGGAAACTTAGATAACTTTCATACTTGGTGTTTGCAGTCTATATATATTTAATTCAAGCCATTAAATCAAGCTAATCTACATTTTATATCAGATTGAATTATAAGGAGTGTACCAGAAAAGATTTAAGCAATTGCGTTATGAAAACAAAATTTGCCAAGAATAGCCTTACACCATTTTTCATTTTCTCATTGCGAGAAAAAAAAAAACGCCATCGTAAGCACTTTCCATTGACCATTATCTCCAAGAGGATCAAATTCAAGTCTCGTAGAGAATAAGACAAAATTACCTTTCTCAACAATCCATGACTAAAGCGACGATAACTTAACCAAAGTCAGAAGTGCCATGACCAGATTTCCCCAGCTCCAAATTGCTCAAGTTCTCTTATTTATGCTCCTTTTTTCCTAAAAATTTTGGAATTCTCATCCGATGATACCAGAAGGCCAGCCGTGTTGGCTTCGATATTGTTGCAATGATCAAAGAAAGCGGACGCTTGCTTTTATTTATATATGCACAATCGTATAAATAATGAATTATCCTTGTACCTGAGAAATATATATATATATATATATATATATATATATATATATATATATATATATATGTATGTATATATATATATATATATATATATATATATATATATATTTATATGTATATATATATATATATATATATATATATATATATATATTATATATATATATATATATATAAATATATATATATATATATATATAGATATATATATATATATATATATATATATATATATATATATATATATATGCATATGTATATGTATATGTATATATGCACACGCACACACACACACATATATATATATATATATATATATATATATATATATATATATATATATATATATGTGTGTGTGTGTGTGTGTGTGTGTGTATGTGTGTGTGTGTGTGCGTGTCAGATTGCGTATACTGTAAATAAGAGAGAGAGAGAGAGAGAGAGAGAGAGAGAGAGAGAGAGAGAGAGAGAGAGAGAGAGAGAGAGAGAGAGAGAGAGGGGGGGGGGGGAGTTACTTTGTATGTATGCCCATATAAAGCATATTTTTTTCATAAGTATTCATGATTGGCTTTTCAATGTCAATGTCCTTTTCTTGACGCTAGAAATTTGGACAATAGAGGTACTAAACTCCATTTATGTTCTGTATAAAACTTTTGATTCATACAGAGAGAAGTAATCAAACATATCACACATGAATATGGATCTAAAATATTTGAAGGGATCTGATTATTTTTTGTATGGATATCAAAGAAAATTATATAATTTACTGTACGTGGAAATTATTCAACAAATTCCAATCTAGTGAGTCTATTCTTGAAACTCAAGAATAATTCTTTCTTGGTATGTGGGGGAAAACTGGTGTTTCAGCTTAAGGCAAAAGTGCTGCTCTATTCATTTAGGAAATAACTCCAACATTCTGAATCCATTCAGCCAGTTCCGGCTGTAAGAATGAATTTCTTTCTTGTACAACACGAGTAAACAGATCCAATATCTAAATATTTTAGATAAGAGTGAAGAGCTTAAAGACGTGCGTTGCTTTGCATGGATACAACACAAAGAGAATATAAAATCTTGGGTTTTCCATTTCAAACTCTAAGACAGGAAAACTACCAAATTTCATACACAGTGTATATTATCTTTAAATAAAATTATTTTGACATAAGCTATTATTTCAGTATGTTTGTAAGACTATCATCACAGCAAATAACAATGAAAGAAAATGGATGCAAAACATGTTGGCAACCAAACACAAAAATTAGCACAAACAATTCAGAGTAGGAAAAATACATCTGCCAAATAGGATATTGTAAAGGCAAGCGGCAAAGAGGATATTAATTTTAGACAAGAGGTCAATACTAATTTCCCAGGATATCTGAATCCTTTTGCTTTGTCTACTTTTTCTATTTTTCTTCATAGCTGCCAAAAAAAAAAGACACCCAGAATATTAAAATAAAACATTTATAAATATTTCACCAAATAGGAACGATTCCATTTGATCTCATAGAGAGCTGCAACAATATTTAAATCCTTTAATTTGAATCCTTTCTGTACGTTGGTAGCTGAAGCATAGATTCTACTTTTAAAAATAATTACCCCTCCAGAATTTTTATTTTTTCACTATTTTCCAGCAAAATTTTAAAATATAAGTATGAAAACTTCGTGTTGTCCAGATAAGATAGATCTTGAAGATTATAATATCTTACCGGAAAACATATCCAGTAAGAGAAAAGATGCCACTACAGTACTTTTACTCAAGTTGAACT
>NC_090748.1:47574627-47577127 GCF_036898095.1 Palaemon carinicauda
AAGAAGCCTTACAACCATTGACAGGAGGATGACGGGGTGGAATAAGATGGTGGGGCCGTTCCTGCTACATCGCCCGTCCTAAAAGGGTGTAAAGAACCTTGGCAATGGGCTCTCCCAAACCAACCATACCTGTACTACCGTAGGGTGTCCAGGTACAAAAATACAGAGTAAAAGAATCGAATGATTAGCAAGAAGGCCCGCTCAATTACCACTCTGTCCAACTGACCTACGAAGAGCTTGCACGGTGGCTGCACACAAAGAGGAAAAGATGCAGGTGGATATCAATCAAAATAGACAAGAGTAGTGCAGCAAGGACACGGTTGAGTGATATAGAGAAATAGATCTAAGAGCTATTCTCCATCATGGAGAAACATATCCAGTATCAGTGGCCAATGAGGACCTTTGGCTTGCCCCAGGTGAGCAATAGTTATTTAATTTTCAGTTGTCCCACCACACCAAGTGGTCCCTAGTCCCCAATAGAACCCATAGTTGACAATGACGTTGCAATTACCAGTGAACATTGTACCAGATCCCACAAACATTATGGGGCAATTATAATTTTTTTCTTTGCAATTTTTTGGCATATCCATACAAAACTCATCAAACGGGGAAATAATGGAAGTTATAACAATTGATATAGCTTTAATAGTGTCTAATTACCTATTTTAAATTACAAACCAAACATTGCTATCATGTGCTATCTCAGTACGAAACAAAACATATGTAAACCCAAATTAACATTAATGTAATTAAAAATATCATACAAGAAGAAACATGAGACTTTCCATTTATACATCATAATGATTAACAAGTCTACTCCTCAGAGGGCCGCTGCTCAGCCCGGCCAAAGACCCAGCCATCTCGTGAGCTAGTGAAAGGGCCCTCCACCATTTACTATGTGCCATGCGGTAAGGACAATTCCGCAGCCGAAGAGACGTTAACCTCCAAAGAATTTGGATGCTGCCGAGGCTGAAAACATTGGGGGGGGGGGGCCCCCAAGAGAAGAAGGGTTGCGAGTTCCACGACCATTACCACCGAAAGAACGTCATTTACCAAGGTAAAAAAAATAATACACATTAGTTTTCATGTTAGGAAGGTATAGGAAATGAAGATTGCAGAATATCTGTATGTTAACAGGTAACGTCAGTGTATCATTAACCAAATACATCTAATATAATTTTAAGCAAATGACCTCACTTGGCAAGAAATAACATAATTACACGTTGGTAACGATCAACGTAAAATAATTCATAGAGATTGACAAATATGACTAATTTAAGGGGAAATTACTGTACCATACTCTAACATTAAAAACTATTCACCCTGAATTGAAATGAATAACATGAAATTGCATTATTAATGTATAATATTAAATGCAAAATGTTATATACTAGTATTTTGATAGAAAAGGATTGTATAGTATAGTGCAAAAATGCATATCTCTATTGGTAAAAGTAGATAAATACATAAATGTATGTATGTATGTTAATTTAGCCTCAGGAAAACAAGAATGAGGGAGTTGGAGTTTGTCATTACTCTGCTTACTGTTAAACACATCAGCTATAAGGGTTACCTTTTCCTTTGGACAGAGGGTGACAGAACAATCTGGTTTAAGTAAAGGAGGAACTATTGCACCTACACCAAAGAGTGCAGATTTATTGGTAGTCCACCACTTATTCTTGTGGGTTTTATCGGAAAAGGTTTCTTTTATGGTTAAAATGTAGTCCTTTTCAGTTGAAGCCTAAACACTCCGAGCAAAACACACTTTTAAAGATGATACCTCTCCTGCTTCTCCAAAATATAGCACGTCTACAATCATCATTCAACCATGTTTTGTCCTTCATTCGGTACATTAGCACACGGGAAGGGATATGCCTATCAATTATGTTGACTAGATTCTCATTCAAAGCGACACAAGGATCAACACTAATATACAATTGTGATCAGTTCTAGTCCAAAAGATCATGTAAAATCCCATTCAAGTCTGCTTAAGATTTCATATGAATCTTACATGAGTATGATACATCAGGGTCAGGCTGTTCAGTCTTCACTACTGATGAAATCAAGACATGATCAGATGTCCCGACTGGAGAACCAACCTTACTTGTTATAACACCAGGGGTGTCTGTGTATACGAGGTCTAAGTAGTTACCAGGCCCGTGAGTAGCTTCACTTAGGATTTGCTCACAACCTGATTCAGAGGCAAAGTCTAAAGCCCTTAAGCCAGGGCAATCGGTAGCAGAAACAGAATTTAACTACTCCCTATAGTGAGCATTGAAATCACCAATGAAGACAAAAGAGGCCTTTCTATCATCTTCTTGCATCTTAGCTATAATGGTAAGAAGACAATCAAAGATAGAATCATCCGTGTCCGAATTCCGGTGGATCGAACACAAATAGAAGCGGTTATGCCTGCCACAAAGTCTTTTTTTACCTGAATCTCATGACATCCACGCTCATAGCAGGACTTTTGTCCTAATATACACTGACATTCCCCTGG
>NC_090748.1:47584627-47592127 GCF_036898095.1 Palaemon carinicauda
TGGATGCGATTCTATTTTATGCACTAGGTGTTATTAATCAGCATCTGGCATAAATGAGAAAAATAATGGTTAATATTCTTCGGTTTAACTTCGTGATTAAAACTCGACGAAGTGAAATAATTTTGTATTATAGAAACGCAAACTTAATTTACATATAGTATTGGCATCATGCATCTGTATTATTAAAAGAGATTGCATTAATTGTTTTAATAAATTAATTGAAGCATTAAATGGCATATTTCATATAAATAATGGAGCTCTTACTTGTAGAATCTTTCGTGTATAGGAAAACTACTGAACATAACTACCCAAATATATACAAGAGCCAGTAATGAGAAAAATTCCATTAATTACTACTTTAGTTCCTGTTTACAAAGTGTCATTCATCACCCTTTTCGCCGGTAAACAAGAATTGAAAGGAAAAAACATATATACACTGAATCTCATTTCATATACATACGAATCAGTAAAAATGTAAACACGGTTTCTAATGGAAGTTTTAGCGTTTAGAACTTCTCTATCACTATGGAACTTATTTTCTTAAATTTTCTGTATATGGAACTGCTTTTAATCTGGTAATGATATTATTTTATTCTTTTTTTACAGAAAAAAATGAGGATGACATGATACATGGACATGATGAATCACCGAATTGTTCCCAAGTAAAAGTTAATGTCCGAGGTCTTTCTCCTGCAGTGGACCAGTAACGGCTGATGATGATTATAATGATGATGATATATATATATATATATATATATATATATATATATATATATGTATATGTATATGTATATATATATATATATATATATATATATATATATATATATATATATTTTTATATATATATATATATATATATATATATATATATATATATATATATATATATATATATATATATATATATATTTATATATATATACTGTACATATATATATATATAAATATATATATATATATATATATATATATATATATATATATACTGTACATATATATATATAAATATATATATATATATATATATATATATATATATATATATATATATATATATACATATATACATAAATATATATATATATATATATATATATATATATATATATATATATATATATATATTTATATATATATATATATATATATATATATAAACACATACACAGATATATGTATATATATATATATATATATATATATATATATATATATATATATATATATATATATATATATTTATATATATATATATATATATATATATATATATATATATAAATATATTGTTATAAATTATACCATCATTATCATTTTCAGTATATTTTACTTTATTGTTTTTTTCTAGTCATATTGCTGTAAATAATCCTTTAATTAGAGACAAAATATAAAACAAAAAATATAACAAATTGTTACAAAGAAAAGGGTCCAAACATTTATTTAAGTTGGCCATTTCACCTCATTTATTTAAATTTGTGTTTTGCCTCATTTATTGAAATTTTACTTTTTGCCTCATGGCCACCAAGCATTACATTTCACTGGTTCTCCGAGTTCATGGCTCTGTTGTTGCTGTCACACAGTACAATGCTTTAGCTGAATACTCAGTCAAGTACACAACGGTGTTCCCTGGACCCTGCCAATTCGGACTTTTTTGCTCGAACGCCAACTCGCACATAAATTGAGTTACGTTAATTTGACTGGGGGGGGGGGGGGTTTGCGGTCCTTTGCATTGGATACAAAACCTAATTAGTTCCTACGTTTTTCCATGATCGACCATCAACTGAATTCTGGGTTGGTCTGTTTACGTCTCCAAATCTTTCTCTTTTATTGCAGTTTTTACGTCTTTTCTCTAATTCAATCTTTTATTTAATTGAGAGCGCAGCTATGATATATTTCTGTTTGGTGTTCTTTATAACATTACAACTGATAAAAGATTCCCTCAGTATTATTTTCTTGCCATTCTAACAACCTTTAATCCTTTCAACCGGGAATTTATCACGTTGATTTAATATAGCTTCCTTGACTCTCTTACCAAAGGAGGAACTAAAATACATTATGTTAAAAACTGCAAGTCTATATATAAGACACAAAAAAGAAAAGCTTCGAAAAAAAAAAATCCAATGCTTGCAAATGAAAAAAAAAAAACTTTACACTGTATAGTTTTTCACATTATTACCACTGAATTCTCTTGTATTTTCTATGTGTACGTTTTTAGTAAACCAACGCTATTCTGTTCACAAAATGAATCAAACTTATTTCAAGTCAAAGATAGTAAAGTGAAAACATTGTGAAAATCTATGTGTCCATTTAGAATAAAAATTTGCTCAACTATTGTATATCTTGCAACCTCCTATTATTAACTACATTTCAATGCACTTTGTTACGAGGGAGATACTTAATTTTCAAATTTATTATCTCAATCATCTATGAGAATTATTCTAAAGCGATGCTACATGAACGAAAAGAGCTTAAAGTCATTAAAACTACAATGATTTATGGAGTATAAATTTGAAAACCTATTATACTTTTATTAACAATTCCCACTATTCGGCAATGTGAAAGTGAATGGCAGATTGGTGATACAGCAAAGTCAGAACATCTCCAGAAATTCAGAAAAGGGGATAAATGAGACAATAAAATTATAATTTGTACAATAAGTCCTCGTGTTCACACACAGGGCTTATCTCCATAAAATGATTAGTTTCTTGTTCTAAAGTCTAAACCCATGAAAGCCTTGATACAATAAAGATACCGCTATTTTCCTTCGACATATCATCCTTTGTGATGAGAGGATAATGGATAATGACGCCTCTTCACTTCCCTCATCGAAGAAGAGATCGCTGAGAAAAATTTACGTTTCTGGAACAACTTTTGTCATATTTAAATACCGCTTTCGGACACGCGTAAAGCAAGAAGTGTTCTTTAAAGTTTTGAATAAGTAAATTTCAAGGTAAACGCACTTGTAGATGGAATTAAAAATATGATGATTATTGCAGTTGAAATTATGTGTAACATAAATTTAGTTAAGAGTTTATTATTACAAGAAATTGCTGACGTAAGCATCCACCCAACATCAGTAAGAACTCAGATGATTTATGCATCGTCATGGCCGATAAAGGCATTTGATATATAATTTTATATTAGGTGAGAATGGAAGACTTGTCAAATCAGACGTTCAGACGACCATCCCTTCAATTCAAGTTATATAAAGTGACTCATTGAAATATGGTTACGTTTATTTATATGAAAAGATTTGGAAAAAAAAAAAATAAATCATTGGAAGTTGATAAAGGAACCACAATTTCAAAAAGAAATTTCTATATAGATTTGTTTTTTTATATATGTATTTATTTAATTTTCCCTTCATTTACTTTTTCTCTATTGAATCCTTCTAAAAAGGAAATACGCTGCAGCTACAACACAGATTCGCTTTAATTTAAATGTCACAGTAGCAATTTTAACGAACATTGCATAACATAATAATGATTCAAATCTAATTATAGGATAACTCAAATACCGCTAAACCCTTTTATAGTACAAAGTACTTGGATTAAACATGGCTGTGTAACATCGAGTAAATGTAGCTTTTGTTTCTATATACAACAGGTATTAAGATTCTCCAAATCAGCTTGAAAATATCTAAGCTATGAAATGAAATGAGAGTACTGTCGTGTCTGTCATTTTTAAGGATATAATTATGTAAAACAAAACTAATCCAATTCAATCACGAGTTTACCTGCCTCTTATTTTGAAGGACACTAAATTGGAGACAAAAGAGTCCAAAGTGAGGATAGTTATATATTTATAAATTTCCCCCAATCCAGAAAATAGTATATAGTATTGCAAGGGTAAAAGACTTCCTTTACGGGACAACAGTTTTAGAAGTGGAAATATTCATTAAAATAATAAAAAAACAGAATCTGGTATATCTAAGTTTTTAATTATGGATGTTTATTTTGGCTTGGTTATAATGACTGTTTCAGGGATATATACAATATTGGCATAATTTTCTTAATAAGTCTTTCTCTCTAATCCCTCTTAACCATCATCTTTCGTTCGTCTTGAAGAAATTTTTGTTGAAGAGATGGAGAAGGAAACTGTTGGATATAACTCCTTGAGCAAGAAAGTGAATCCTTAAATACTAAAGGCTTTCCAGGTAAGTGGAATATCATCTGATATTCTCCTTGCAGGTTAAACTCCAAAGCTTGCTGCACAGATCTAAAGATTTGGTTGAGGAAATAAAAGTATCACTTTTATAAGAATTTTTATGAACTCTCCACAAGATTCTTTTTTATTTCTCATCGTTAATTGTCTGATGAAAGTATTATCAATGATACAAATATAGAAAGGTTGGAAGTTTAAAGACATTTTTGAGTTACACGGTTTGAAGGGAAAAGGGAAATAATACTTTTATTTCAGTTACATGTTATGAAATAATGAATTTGATTCTGATATGTGACAGATAATTCACGTTTCTAATCTTTATAATCTTCTTCCTTCCATATGAAAAAGATGCAATGAAATTTGAAACTCTTGTTCCCGTGATATAACAGCCTAATCTATTATGGAAGCGATAATTTTCAAAATACAATACAAGTAATACAGAAGAAACGTCCAATTTGTTATGATAATGAGGTTCTCAAGGAATGAGGCTGAGATCTTCATTATCATTCTTTTACCTCGCAGAAGATGTTGATGTGGTTATGGAAAGAAAGACATTTTATGATGTTCATGATGGCAGTTACTTTTATGCTTTCCTTTATAGACATACCATAGAAAATAGAATGAGATGGCAATGAATGCTAAATTCTATTTATTCAACAACATTAAGGGAAAGATCAAGCAAAATTGACTTCTGAATTACCAGGATTGCGATGCCTGAAATAACTGACTATATCCAACAAGTTGCGCATCAAACAATTGAGGAGTTTTTTTATATAATCACTCAAACCAATATTTATAGACTATGGAACAATATAGGAATCAGTGTTAGAGTTGTGGAAAACACAAGAGATTGATTGATAAGATTGAAGGATTTTATATCACATCTATGGAGAATAACAAAATTGAAAGAAAAGGTTACTTCGTTCAAGTAATAATAATAATAATAATAATAATAATAATAATAATAATAATAATAATAATAATAATAATAATAATAATAATAGTAATAAAATAATAATAATAATAATAATAATAATAATAATAATAATAATAATAATAATAATAATAATAATAATAATAATAATAATAATAATAGTAATAAAATAATAATAATAATAATAATAATAATAATAATAATAATAATAATAATAATAATAATAATAGTAGTAGTAATAAGAATAATAATAATAATTTAAGTAAAAATAGTGCCACCAATCTTAGAAGCACCAGGGACCATGCCTAAGTCATTAAAAAGGACTCTTGAGAGAGTATGATCTGATATTGAACTAGGACTTCTGCAAAAGAGCTTGATACTTGAAAGCATATAGAGAGGAAAGTGATGGATTCATAAAGGAGTTGGATATAGCCCAGAGCCCCACACTATAAGCCAGCCTCTGTATAATAATAATAATAATAATAATAATAATAATAATAATAATAATAATAATAATAATAATAATGATAATAATAATAATAATAATAATAATAATAATAATAATAATAATAATAATAATTCCACTTACATATATATATATATATATATATATATATATATATATATATATATACATATATATATATATATATATATATATATATATATATATATATATATATATATATATATATAACAAAAAAGAAAGTTAGTGGGCATTTCTAAATTTGGAAATAAATTCCATAATATAGTGAAATCAAATACCAGTAGAGATTACAACAAAATTTAGTATTTCATATTTTTTACAATATAGCAAACAAAATTCATACTTGGATTTTAATGAAGATGCATCGATTTTTTTTTCTTTTATGCAGTCTTTTTCATTACTTTTGTAGCACGCAGAACACATTTCATGGTATGAAAATCGAACATATATATAAAAAAAAATGTCAGAAAATATCATTTATGACAAAACACAGAAAAACTGACAAAAATATTACGACCTTTCGTTCTATCAGGCCAAATTATTCGTCTAACAATTTTTATCAAATCTAAGGTTAAATTAAGAATAGCTAGGAAAAAATAACACCATTCTATTGAGTAAATTATAACCCCTGAATGTTAAATTTAAACACTTTTATTTATTCTTGTATTTTGAATAAGGTAAAATATGATATCAGGTAAAATTCCGACAGGATAACTGTTAGAGTGACGCAACGTATTTTGTAACGGCAAAAATGTGAGCTTGAAAATATAATTTCATTTGTTTATAAAAGTAAATAAAAATGAAATTTGCTATTTTTTCTTTTAAACCATTTCAAAATAAAGGGATTACTCGGTGCATTTATAGAAGTAATAATTTTTTCTATTACCAAGATTTGATTAATGAAATGCATTGATTTGTTAAAAATTGATTTAATTTACCATCCCCAATACTATGTCAACAATTTGTATCAGAAAACCAACCATATGAAGGTATTTATATATCTTTAGAATTTAATTATTTTAATGATTTGATACATCAAAGTGGAACACAATGAGGTTTAAAACAAATAAGTTTATCAGTAAGTTAACACTTTTATTACTAAATACTTTTAAAATCGATAACTTTCTTCCTTAAATAACTGCACCATTTCTATGATTTAACATTCTATAGCTCTCGTTTTTTCAAACATTTATCAGTCTCATAAATAAGTTGGACATACTTCATTTGCAAAAGACGGCTTACTAGTTAGTCCTAGAAATGAATATCTGAGCAAACAAGTAATATGAATATAGCATGAAATTACAAAAGCCGAAGAGAACTCTATATGTGACATGTTTCTTTTTCAAAGCTCTTACAACACTCAGCTTACTTTGGCCAATTGCCATATGCTACCATAGAAGTTATGTTGAATAATACTAGTAAAAACTTGTGTACACTGGTATTATTGCACTGCAGGATGCAGCATCCAATGTTTCGGGGAAAGTAATGAATACCTTTGCTGTAGATTTTTATTTCCCTGGTATTACATGATTCCTTTTGTGGTTCTCATCACACTATAAAGGCACACTTCTCATCTACTACTTTAAGAAAATATTGATGTTTCGTCTTATCTTTACCTATCAATATTTTAGTTTTTTAATTGTTTTCATACAATGAGATGCAATATTAAGGAAAGAAGCGAAATTTTTCGACATGAAAAAAATTTACACCGAGGTGTCCAAAAGGAAAACCACAATTTGACAGGAGTCTTCGTCAAAGTCGGAACTACCCAAGTAGAAAGCCAGTCCGGAATTCAATAGGAGGTACTTTCTGATATGTGGCTATCAGTGTTACGAAGACTTGTACCCCTGGCGGTTATTTAAACGAATATGCTTTCAGTAAAACTTATTTAAGCTTCACCTTTACCAAGGAA
>NC_090748.1:47599627-47607127 GCF_036898095.1 Palaemon carinicauda
ATACGGCTTTAAGCTGTTCACTCTTCTTTAAAACATTTAGTTATTGGATCTGCCTACTCGCGTACTTCAATAAAGAAATTCATTCTTCCAGCCTGAACTGGCTGAAGGGATTCAGATTGGTGGAGTTATTTCCAAAATGAATACACCAGCTCTTTAGCTGAAACACCAAAGTTTCCTTTTCACATACATAGAAAGAATAGTTAAAATAAACTAAGTTTAGAAAATACCAAATGAGGAAAACTTTTACTAGATTTTAAGTGATCATATAAATTCAACATAGGACAAGAGATGTATTTTTTTCTTCAGAACTCTTATGTAAAATATTCCTATCCATTCAAATAACTAAAACCTGGCTTGCGAGTGGGACACCATGTAATGAATCGGAAAATATAACGGTCTAGAGTGGAGGTTAGTACCTTCTATGTACCTATTTATAGCATCAAAATACGTACATTTACAAGTTAGGGGTAAATTCTAATGAGAAAATAAGGTACACACTACAAAAAAACCCATATTGCCAGGAGCTTATCTCCGTGTAAGGGCTCCTAGACCAGCAGTCTCTCTCTCTCTCTCTCTCTCTCTCTCTCTCTCTCTCTCTCTCTGTATATGTATATATATATATATATATATATATATATATATATATATATATATATATATATATATATATATATATATAGATACATATATATAACATAATATATATATATATATATATATATATATATATATATATATATATATATATATATATATATATATACATACATACATATACCAAAGGCACTTCCCCCAATTTTGGGGGGTAGTTGACATCAACAATGAAACAAAACAAAAAAGGTGGCCTCTACTCTCTACGTTCCTCCAGCCTAACCCAGGACTCAGCCGAGTTCAGCTGGTACTGCTAGGGTGCCACAGCCCAACCTCCCACATTATCCACCACAGATGAAGCTTCATAATGCTGAATCCCCTACTGCTGCTACCTCCGCGGTCATCTAAGGCACCGGAAGAAGCAGCAGGGCCTACCGGAACTGCGTCACAATCGCTCACCATTCATTCCTATTTCTAGCACGCTCTCTTGCTTCTCTCACATCTATCCTCCTATCACCCAGAGCATTCTTCACACCATCCATTCACCCAAACCTTGGCCTTCCTCTTGTACTTCTCCCATCAACTCTTGCATTCATCACCTTCTTTAGCAGACAGCCATTTTCCATTCTCTCAACATGGCCAAACCACCTCAACACATTCATATCCACTCTAGCCGCTAACTCATTTCTTACACCCGTTCTCACCCTCACCACTTCGTTCCTAACCCTATCTACTCGAGATACACAAGCCATACTCCTTAGACACTTCATCTCAAACACATTCAATTTGTGTCTCTCCATCACTTTCATTCCCCATAACTCCGATCCATACATCACAGTTGGTACAATCACTTTCTCATATGGAACTCTCTTTACATTCATGCCCAACCCTCTATTCTTTACTACTCCCTTAACTGCCCCCAACACTTTGCAACCTTCATTCACTCTCTGACGTACATCGGCTTCCACTCCACCATTTGCTGCAACAACAGACCCCAAGTACTTAAACTGATCCACCTCCTCAAGTAACTCTCCATTCAACATGACATTCAACCTTGCACCATCTTCCCTTCTCGTACATCTCATAACCTTACTCTTACCCACATTAACTCTCAACTTCCTTCTCTCACACACCCTTCAAAATTCTGTCACTAGTCGGTCAAGCTTCTCTTCTGTGTCTGCTACCAGTATAGTATCATCTGCAAACAACAACTGATTTACCTCCCATTCATGATCATTCTCGCCTACCAGTTTTAATCCTCGTCCAAGCACTCGAGCATTTGCCTCTCTCACCACTCCATCAACATACAAGTTAAACAACCACGGCGACATCACACATCCCTGTCTCAGCCCCACTCTCACCGGAAACCAATCACTCACTTCATTTCCTATTCTAACACATGCTTTACTACCTTTGTAGAAACTTTTCCCTGCTTGCAACAACCTTCCACCAACTCCATATAACCTCATCACATTCCACATTGATTCCCTATCAAATCTATCATATGCTTTCTCCAAATCCATAAACGCAACATACACCTTATCTTTTGCTAAATATTTCTCGCATATCTGCCTAACTGTAAAAATCTGATTATTACAACCCCTACCTCTTCTAAAACCACCCTGTACTTCCAAGATTGCATTCTCTGTTTTATCCTTAATTCTATAAATCATTACTCTACCATACACTTTTCCAACTACACTCAACAAAGTAATACCTCTTGAATTACAACACTCATCCACATCTCCCTTACCCTTATATAGTGGTACAGTACATACACAAACCCAATTTACTGGTACCATTGACAACACAAAACACATATTAAACAATCTCACCAACAATTCAAGTACAGTCACACCCCCTTCCTTCAACATCTCAGCTTTCACACCATCCATACCAAATGCTTTTCCTACTCTCGTTTCATCTAGCGCTCTCCTCACTTCCTCTATTGTAATCTCTCTCTCATTCTCATCTCCCATCACTGGCACCTCAACACCTGGAACAGCAATTATATCTGCCTCCCTATTATCCTCAACATTCAGCAAACTTTCAAAATATTCCGCCCACCTTTTCCTTGCCTCCTCTCCTTTTAACAACCTTCCATTTCCATCTTTCACTGTCTCTTCAATTCTTGCGCCGGCCTTTCTTACTCTCTTCACTTCTTTCCAAAACTTCTTCTTATTCTCTTCATATGACTGACCCAGTCCCTGACCCCACCTCAGGTCAGCTGCCCTCTTTGCCTCACGTACCTTGCGCTTTACTTCCACATTTTTCTCTCTATATTTTTCATACTTCTCTATACTATTACTCTGAAGCCATTCTTCAAAAGCCCTCTTTTTCTCTTCCACGTTCACCTTCACTCCTTCATTCCACCATTCACTGCCCTTCCTCATGCTGCCTCCAACAACCTTCTTGCCACATACATCACTTGCAATCCCAACAAAATTTTCTTTTGCTAACTTCCATTCCTCCTCTAAATTACCAGTTTCTCTTACTCTCACCTCGTCATATGCCGTTTTCAACCTTCCCTGTTATTTACTTTTTACCCCCGGTTTTATTAGCTCTCCAACCCTCACTAGCTCCCTTTTACATCCACCTACTCTATTCCCCCACTCTTTTGCTACAACTAATTTTCCTTCCACCAAAAAATGATCAGACATACCGTTAGCCATACCCCTAAACAGGTGCACGTCTTTCAATCTTTCAAACATTCTTTTAGTTATCAACACATAATCCATTAATGCCCTTTTCTACTACTCTTCCATTTGCCAATGTTACCCATGTATACTTATTTTTATCTTTCTTTTTAAAAAAGCTAGCACTTATTACTATCTTTTGTTCAACACACATATCTACCAGTCTCTCACCACTCTCATTTTCACCTGGTATGCCATACTTCCCAATGACACCTTCTACCACTCCAGCACCCACTCTAGCATTTAAGTCACCCATGACAACTACATAATTCCTTCTACCCAGTCCTTCTTCACACCTAGTTAATTCATTCCAGAACTCATTCCGCTCTTCTTCACTTTTCTCACTACCTGGCCCATACGCACTGACAAACGCCCAACATTCCCTACCCAACCTAACCCTTACCCACATTAACCTAGATGATATCTCCTTCCATTCCACTACTTTACCTGTCATCCATTCACTCAGCAATAAAGCCACACCCTCTCTCGCTCTTCCCCTTTCAATCCCAGACACTATACCAGACATTTCACCAAACATCACTTCACCCTTTCCTTTCATCTTTGTCTCACACAAGGCCAATACATCCATCCTTCTACTTCTAAACTTACTTCCAATCTCACATCTTTTACTCTCTATCGTACTACATCCACGCACATTCAAACACCCCAAAACTAGAGTGCGGGGAGCAGTCACTCTCCCCCCAGCTCCATCTCTTTGATGATGTCTCACAGGATTTTTATACAGGAGAGGGGGTTCTCAGCCCCCTCGTCCCGTCCCTTTTAGTCGCCTCTTATGACAAGCAGGGATAACGTTGGCGCTATTCTAATTGCTTTTATGCCCCCGCGGCCACAGGGGGCATATATATATATATATATATATATATATATATATATATATAAATATATATATATATATATATATATATATATATATATATATATATATTCAGTATATACACAAAGACAGAGAGAGAGAGAGAGAGAGAGAGAGAGAGAGAGAGAGAGAGAGAGAGAGAGAGAGAGAGAGAGAGAGAGAGAGAGAGAGAGAGAGAGAGAGAGAGAGAGAGAGAGAGAGAGAGCAAGGTGGTGCACCATCCTTTTTGAATCTCATTTCTTTTTATAGAAATAGTATTTTAATTTTCATAATATCATTTTGTTACCCAAAATTTCTCTCTCTCTCTCTCTCTCTCTCTCTCTCTCTCTCTCTCTCTCTCTCTCTCTCTCTCTCTCTCTCTCTCTCTCTCTCTGTATATATATATAGATATATATATATATATATATATATATATATATATATATATATATATATATATATATATATATATATATATATATATATATATATATGTATACATATATATATATATATATATATATATATATATATATATATATATATATATATATATATATATATACATATATATATATATATTACATATAATATATATACATATATATATATATATATATATATATATATATATATATATTTATTTATATATATATATATATATATATATATATATATATATATATATATATATATATATATATATATATATGTATATATATTTATATACAGAAAGAGAGAGAGAGAGAGAGAGAGAGAGAGAGAGAGAGAGAGAGAGAGAGAGAGAAAGAGAGATTTTGGGTAACAAAGTGATAGTATGAAAATTAAAATGCCATTTTTCCAAAAAGAAATATGATTGAAAAGAATGGTGCATCACATTATTGTGACCGCACTCCTCAGTACCTTAGGTGACACTCTCAAGGTGACCGATTAATCTCAAGGAGGACTGACAATCCATGGCCACCCTACTCCCCTGAAGGAGAGAGAGTAAGTGGATAATTCAAGGATGTGGTGGCCGAGTGGTAGCATGCTTGCCTGGTGATTGCCAGACTGGGGCTCGAGTCCCGCTCAAACTTGTTAGTTCCTTTGGTCGCTGAAACCTCACCATCCTTGTGGGCTAAGGAGAGGGGGTTTGAAGAAACCTATAGATGTATCTGCAGAGTCATCAGCAGTCATTGCCTCGCCCTCCTTGGTCCTAGCTTTGGTGGAGAGGTGTCTTGGGCCCTAATCATATGTACTGTATATATGGTCAGTCTCCATGGCATTTTCCTACTTGATAGGGCAATGTCAGTCTCTTTTGCCTCTGCCATTCATGAGCGACCTTCAAAACCTTTAAAACTGACAGATGGAAAGAAAACATAAGGAGAGAGATCCGGAGAATTGCCTAACGACAAATTGGAGAGAGGTGCCAACAATTTCAATGTGAGAGTGGCGAATGTCATCCAGCAGCAAGAGGTCTGGATTGATCATATCTTAAATCAATGATTACAATAGCCAAAAATTCATCAATTTGAAAATTATTTTGTCCAATAAAAATTTCAAACAATGCCTACGTCTGGTGGAAAAATCTTGGAAAAGTACATCAACTTGTGGAAACTAGAACAATTTTATTTTGTCCCTCTTTATGACCGAACCTATATATATATATATATATATATATATATATATATATATATATATATATATATATATATATATATATATATGTATATATATATATATATATATATATATATATATATATATATATATATATATATATATATATATATATATATATTTATTTACATACATATATATATATATATATATATATGTATATATATATATATATATATATATATATATATATATATATATATATATATATATATATATATATATATATATATATATATATATATATTTATAGGTAGTAGGTTGGCCAGGGCACCAGCCACCCGTTGAGATACTACCACTAGAGAGTTATGGGGTCCTTTGACTGTCCAGACAGTACCACATTAGTTCTTTATCTCTGGTTACGGTTCATTTTCCTTTTACCTACACATACACCGAATAGTCTGGCATATTCTTTACAGATTCTCCTCTCTCATACACCTGACAACACTGAGATTAACGAACAATTCTTCTCTCAAGGGGTTAGCCACTGCACTGTAATTGTTCAGTGGCTACTTTCCCCTTGGTAAAGGTAGAAGAGACTCTTTAGCTATGGTAAGCAGCTCTTCTAGGAGAAGGACGCTCCAAAATCAAACAAGTGTTCTATAGTCTTGGGTAGTGCCATAGCCGCTGTACCATGGTTTTCCACTAACTTGGGTAGAGTTCTCTTGTTTGAGGGTACACTCGGGCACGCTATTCTTTTTAATTTCAGTCTTTCTTGTTTTGTTAAAGTTTTTATAGTTTATTAAGGAAATATTTTAATGTTGTTGCTGATCTTAAAATATTTTCTTTTTTCTTGTTTTCCTTTCCTCACTAAGCTATTTTCCTTGTTGGGGACCCTAGGCTTATAGCATTCTGCTTTTCCAACTAGGGTTGTAGCTTAGCAAGTAATAATAATAATAATAATAATAATAATAATAATAATAATAACATATATTTATATATACACAAAATTATATATATATATATATATATATATATATATATATATATATATAGATATATAGATAGATATATATATATATATATATATATATATATATATATATATATATATATATATACACACATATATATATACATATATATATATATATATATATATATATATATATATATATATATATATATATATGTATGTATATATATAAACATATATACATATATATATATATATATATATATATATATATATATATATATATATATATATATATATATATATATATATATATATATATATATATGTGAATATATATACATATATATATATATATATATATATATATATATATATATATATATATATATATATATATATATATATGTATATATATATATATATATATATATATATATATATATATATATATATATATATATATATATATTTATATACATATATTAGCATTATTATTATCATTATTATTAATATTATCATTATTATTCGTTAAGCTACAACCCTCGTTGGAAAAGCAGAATGCTATAAGCTCAGGGGCCGTAATAGTGAAAACTAATTCTTAATTCTAATATAATTAAAAATTTGAAAAACCCGAACCCAACTTAACATATATACATAAAATAAACTATAACCTAGCAGAATAAATAAATAATATATATATATATATATATATATATATATATATATATATATATATATATATATACAGTGATGCCTTAGCATACAAAAGTAATCCGTTCAGG
>NC_090748.1:47614627-47627127 GCF_036898095.1 Palaemon carinicauda
ATCCTTCTTTTAATTTCGTTCTCATGTCCTGGTAAAACATTGTCTGTTCTAAATACGTGGATTCATTAAAAATCTAAAGAGTTTCGTACATAACTCTTGTTTGCGGTCTCTCTTACTTTTCATTGAACATTCCCTTAGTTTTATTCATATTCACTTTCAGTCCTACATTTCTGCTTTCTCTATTTAAATCTTCTTTCACCTTTTGCAATTCCACCCATTATTCAAAAAAAAAAAAAAAAAATATCATCTACAAATCCCAAGTGGTTAAGGGATTCCCCATAAATATTAATTCCTACATTTTCCTAATTTCAATTCTTTAAAACTTCTGAGACTGGTTCCTATGCCTTTTATCATCCACATATCACTCCACGTTGATCATTGCCTTTGTAGCGGTCCAAATTCCATTGAATGTTTTGCTTTAGCCAATTCTTAATTCAATTCAGCTCCTAATTGAATGTTCCTTTATTTAAAAATGCAAGTGAATGGTATAGGTTCTTCCTATTTACAATTTCCAGATTTTTTTTTTGGAATGATTGTTAAGACCACTTTTACCTCTTAATCTCAGATTTTAGTTTTTATGATACAATGCTAATTGAATCTCTAATATCATTAACATTTTTATACTTTTCGGAGTGATAATAATCCAAAATCACTTCCCCTATATATATATATATATATATATATATATATATATATATATATATGTATACATATATATATATATATGTATATATATATATATATATATATATATATATATATATATATACAAATTATATTTTTGGGAAAAGAGGACAAATAAAAACTATAAATAAACAAAATTATTTCGAGACATTATTCTAAACAATTATTTTTCAGGGTACCAAAATAGTATAATCTACTCCTATATTAATGATTGTTTGAACAAATAAGTCTATTATTTATGTTAGGAACTAAATGTGATTTGCTAACCTTTATTTGCCAGTACCCGTCTTGGCAGAGGTTGGCCTAATCCACAATGACCATCGCCTTATTCCTATCGTTCTCCGGTCATTATTATTATTATTATTATTATTATTATTATTATTATTATTACTAGCCAAGCTACAACCCTACATGGAAAAGTAAGATGCTATAAGCCCAGGGCTCCAACAAGGAAAAATAGTTCAGTGATGAAAGGAAACAAGGAAATAAATAAACGATATAAGAAGTAATAAAAAAAGAATAAAATATTAGAAAAAAAAAACATTCACAACATTAAAATAGATAATTCATGTACAGTCAAAGAAAAGACTTTTGTCAGCCTGTTCAACATAACAAACCTCTGCTGCCACTTTGAACTTTTGACCGTTACTAATATAAAACAGTATCTAGTAAAATCATTGATACGAAATGATTTCAATAGCCTCTATTACGTTTAAACCGTTACAAAAAATTTCCTTTATTTCTTAATCATTAAGATTATTAGAAGTTTTTTGCAGTTTAATAGGTTGACTAGACATATATTCCCTTTAAAGCTAGGTCTACGTCTTTTATAGTTTCTATCATTATACATTTCCCCTTTATAATTTCATATCCTTTGGCATAAGCACAATTATTCCTTCTTCATGACACTTTCTTTATATCGCAAGAATATCGCTATGAATTTCAGATCAAGAAAACTCTCAACTGCAAGTCTCTGCTTCACCTGCAAAATTATTATAATTTCATTATCAATACATAGGATATTCTTTTTATTTTTATTTTCTACATCGCATCTGGTTCATTGATTAATTTTAAAATCCATTTATTCTAATCATGGGGTTTGTATGATCAGTTATTACTTTAGTAACAGTAATCAAGCAAACAGATAAGAGTTAGTAGGTTTAAACTGTTGATGGGCAACATAGTAAAAAGAAAACTTTTTTTTTTTCATCTATTTTGCGTAGGTTATTATTCTTAGTCATTTTTTTTCTTTCTTTTGTATTATTTACGTTGGATTTGGCACCCGGCTTGTTCCAAAATTCCACTGCACATGCATATGATGCTACTCTCTTTCTATAAAACATATATTTTAGCCGTAAACCTCCGGTTACCGAATCTTTTAATAGCTATTTAGTACAAATTAGAAAAATGGTGAAACACACATCTGACCTTTATATAAAATGTTCTGGCAAAAACCTAAAGTATAAGATTTCTCAAAATTATGAGTATCCTTTGTATTTAAATCGGCCTAAAATATCCATCTTGGTGTGCCTTTCAGCTTTCACCTATTTGTTGAATTGGTCTCCAAATCAAAAAGTATTATCTCCACAAAATTTCAAACTTTATGGAAAATCGGTTTTCTTCAGTATGTTGACACACATGCAGTATTCTAGCTTATCTTATATCTATTTATGTAAAATCATTACATAGATTACTTATATTTTGCGGAAAGGAACGGATGCTTAAAAGAATTTAATCTCTGCTGCATTCCTAATTGTATCCTCAATGCCCAGTATCCATCATTAAAAATAAAATTTAGCTTTCCACTGAAGTATTTAATTTTAGGGATAGCCAGTGGGAAAGCCTTTGCTGGTCTTTAATGAAACTGTAAATTTGTGCTTTTGCTGTGGAACGAATTCCCGTTAAATGCTCTTAAAAACTTTTTGAAAAACTGGATTTTTTTTCTTTTATTTGATGATACGAATATAGACCAGTGTGATATATTTAAATACTGATTTTCTTTTGCGCAATAATAATACTTTCGTTTCTGCTATATCGATTTATGTATATCTTGCTAAATATGTACTAACATGTGCACATGCCAACTATGGTATCTTTTTACACATAAATTTTTCTCTTATGTATATTCTTGTGTCAATAGAAGGTAAAGGAATGAAAATGTGTGGAGCATTTCTTTATAATGTTGCACATATCAAAATAATATTGGTGATATGTTACTTTGATGTATGTTATGTTGCATTACTTATAATATTAAAGATATGTTCATTCTGACCTCTGTTGCATTTAAAAAAAAAATAAAAACTTCCGTATTGAGAGGTTCTACTTACAACATATGTTGTGGTAGCAACAAGGAACTCAAAAAGGAAAATGACTAGCAACTTGATTCGACAACAAATGCCGAGAAACGAAGGACAAATTCTCTACGCTGCCTGGAGCTCCATGGGGGTTTGGACTTTGATAGAAACAATGTGTGTATTTATGCCGAAAGAAGTGTTGATGAATTTTAGGATTTTAACCCTCAAATCATAATTGGATACTGTCCCTCAAATTAACAAATCGAGAAACAAAGCACTTGATATGTGGTTTCATGAGGTAGGTTTTTATCACTGAAAATTTTGGGAAAAAAATAAAATTACCTCTAAAGCAAGAAAGTCACGCATTTAGGGCATCCATCATATAAAAAAAATGATAAATTGTAAGACACAATAGATCAATTTCATTATAGGTGAATTCATTTTATGAGTATTATCAATAATAAACAATTTCAAAATATTTAAACTTAGTCAACTTTATGATATTATTGTTTTTTTTTTTTTTTTTTTTTTTTTGACCATCGAAATGATAAAAATGATATTTCAAGTAACATATATAGTAGGTTAGTAAATTTGCTGAATATTAGTCAAACATAAATAACTTAAAGAGATTGAAAATTACTCAACTGTATCGAATATTTATTTTTTCAACCATTAAAGTGATACGAATAATTTTTCAATTAAACAGATAATATGTAATTTAGAGGATAAGTGGGTCCTGAGCTTCATTTACTATAGTTTCTGTTTTCATATTTTGACGCAAAAACCTCTGTAGTCTTTTTATAAATGTTGTTCCAAGGTTGAAAACAGCATCTAGATAACATGTCATCCTCTTGATAAGATTTTCCACATCGTTCCAGGAAGGTGGAGATAAAGGAAGGAACGAAGATGTTTGGAATTCTTTGCGTCAGATATACTTCACATCCTCCGAATTTCTCCTTTGAGAACTTTTAATTGAGAAGAGCCAAAAGGAAGAACGAAGAAGAACCCATTTGCAGATTTAATTAACATTTTGCAACAGAGAAAAAAAAATGTTGTACTAAACAAGCTACAGATTTGTAACATTAGTCAAGCATATCATTGAATTTAATTTGTGTAACGCAAACTTGTAGTGGCCTTATAACATATATGTTATGTGTCAATCATTTGTTTTCGTGGTAAAGATAAAAAATAAACAAGGAAATTGAAATATTCACTTGAATGATATTCTATGAAAACATGGACATAAATAAACACATGCTTTGTAAATGACAAATAAAGATTTCTGAAGCCTATCGTAAAATATTATTTGTCAGGTAATTTCCCTTCTCGTGTATTTGGTTTGTTAGTAAACTTTTTATCATTCTTTTATATGAAAAACTGAATGCTGAATTTTAATGAAAAGATAAATAAAGCTAATCGATATTTCTTGGGTTTTATAACCAATATTTCTAAATAAGTGAACACTTCACCGCTGAAATAAAGAGATAAACGTCACATTATTATTATTATTATTATTATTATTATTATTATTATTATTATTATTATTATTATTATTATTATTATTATTATTATTACTTGCTAAGCTACAACCCTAGTTGGAAGAGCAGTATGCTATAACCCCAGCGGCTTCAACAGGGAAAATAGCCGAAGAAAAAAGGAAAATAAAATATTTAAAAAAAGAGTAATGATAAAATAAATATCTCCTATATAAACTATAAAAACTTTGACAAAACAAGAGGAAGAGAAATAAGATAGAATAGTGTGCTCGAGTGTAACCTCAAGCAAGAGAAATCTAACTCTAGATAGTGGAAGACAATGGTACAGAGGCTATGGCACTACCAAAGACTAGAGAACAATGGTTTAATTTTAGAGTGTCCTTCTCCTAGAAGAGCTTCTTACCATACCTAAAGAGTCTCTTCTACCCTTACCAAGAGGGAAGTGGCCACTGAGAAATAGTGAAGTCTTGCCAGTGGCAAAAACAATGGATACATGTATATATTTTCCGTGAAGTAGAGACCTAAAGATACATTTTCGTGGGGAATAACAATATTCTTCATAAGACAAAACATAGAGGAGAGTCGCAAGTTCCGCATCAAGCAAATCGGTGGTGTATGTAAGACATCCCAACTGGTGTTCTTTGAAACTTCATTCTAGTTTTAATGTAACATTGGATATTTTTGAAGATCGAAGGAGCTTTTTTTTTTTTCCATTTATGAAGTTCGTAAGATCAGTACTTAATATAACTTATATATATGATAAACATCGTAGTTTATAATTTAGTTGAAATGGGATTGAATAGGAAACAAACATGAGACACTGAACACGAACCCATCTTTTTTTAAGAAAATAAAATACAGTTTGACTGCTAAACTTAAGGTTTTCAAGAGGAAAAAAAGATTCACTGTTAAACTGGGGTTTTTCAAAAAAAAATAAAAGAGTTTGAGTATTTAAGTTACGGTTCAAAAAAAAGTTTGACCGTTATGTTTTTTTTTTTTTTTTTTTTTTTTTTTTTTTTTTTTTTTTTTTTTTTTTTTTTTTTTTTTTTTTTTTTTTTTAAAGGCTTATGACTTAAATTCTTTACATGGGTGGAAAATATATATTTTGTCAGTCATTTTTATTTTCCGGTTTCATCCTTTAAATGGGTTATTTTGCATTTTACAATTCTTCCTACGACGGTCCTCTTACTTGAAAGTCAAAAATTATTTAGGATTAAACATATGAAAGTCAATCTATACTAGTCAAGAGCATTAGTGTCAAAACAATTTTAATTGCATATATGTAGAGTAAGGTAAATACAAACTCTTATCTCCTTCAATGGACAAATGGGTTAAATTTATTTTCTTATTGTTTTAACTCATACATACCGGCTTTTGAAAAGAAATTCTCCTTCTTTATTCTCGACCAATATTAGATTTGAAATCATAAACTATTTGTGGTTGAATACATGAAAGTTACGTGTTTAGTAATAATATCATGAGTAGTCCTTTGTTGCAAAAAAATAGTTTTTAATCATTTATCATTGCCAATAGCTGAGGGCAAGTACAATTCACCATATATATATATATATATATATATATATATATATATATATATATATATATATATATATATATACATATATATATATATATATATATATATATATATATATATATATATATATATATATATATATATATATATGTATATATATATATATATATATATATATATATATATATATATGTATATATAAAACAGATTTTGAGCAAAGCGAAAAATCTATTTTTGGGTGAGATGGCCATGTCGTCCTGATGCAAGTTCCTAAAGGGTAGCTTCCTAGGGTATATTTAACTACAGTGATACTCCCAGAGAATTTTACCGTAAGGTATCCAGAATTCTAACTCCTGGAGTGAATATCCCTAAATAAATCTACAGGGATATCGCATAATATCAGAGGACGTATTCTTGACACGCCACATAGCTATATTCACCCCGAACAGTATTAACGCTTCGAGGGGTTACAGTGACAAGAATCTAAAAACGAGGATGAAAAGAGAGCCGTTCATAAGGTATCTCTCCTATTCCGTTTCCAGTTTGATTCTGACAAAGACGGCAGCGCCATCTTTATTCCTTCTAGTGAAACACGAGGTGCTACAGATACTGTATTATAGTTAGGGGTCAATAAGCCCTTCTTACAATAAAAGGAAGGGCGGGTCCATCAGGACGACATGGCTACTTCACCCAAAAATAGATTTTTCGCTTTGCTCAAAATCCGTTTCTTGGGCTCAGGCCATGTCGTCCTGATGGAAGTTTACCAGAGCATTACTCTATCTGTGGATTCTCAACTGGTGCCGTACCCTCAAGAAAGTATTTTCCTGGTCCGTCTAGACCTAGAGACCTATGATGTTACCGTCATACATCATTTCATCTAAGCATGAATTATGTTAGTGCTTCCTGCCCCCTACAGGGAAGAGTCGTACTAGATTCTGGAAAGAGTCTCGAGGAGTACATATTAACTATGGATAACAAAATGACAAGCCTGTATAGTGGTCTCGCCCTATACATTATAAAGCAAAGTCTGTATAAGAGTCACCAATGTCAGTATGAATTCCTGACATCTCCCCCAGTGAGTCTATTCTTAATAAACTATCAGATAACAGTAGTATCTGTATAGGAACAAATTTTGCATCTCTACCACCATCCCCTTAGGGTACAACGCTAATCCTTCCTAACGAAGGGTTAAAGCGAGTGGATTTTTGCTTGAAGAAAGGAACAATCTTAAAAGACATTCCATGTTAAAATTATCAATATTTTAAACTTAATGCTCAGTACATTTCTAATAAAATGAGTGTGGGCGAATAAGACCCAGGGTTCACTATGAACTAGTTTATTAAAAATTTAATAAACATATATATCAATCAACATTCATAAAATTTATAAAATGTGGATGATATCCATTAAAACATAAAGAAAACCGTAAACAGAAAATATTGTTTCGTCTACAAGGAAACAGATTTGCCACTTTAATCGAATTATTAATAATATTGATACAGTCTGTATTACTGTTTATTTACACTAGAGTAAGAAATGCTTGGCACAAGTGTCCGTACTATGCTTTAGTTCACCAAAGTCAATGGAACAGTTCGTAAGGACACGTTAGTGGCTTATCACTTAGTGTGTAGTAACAGTCTGTGACTACACACCCACCCTCTGAATTAATTGTCCCAAATTAATTTCATTGTTCCTTGCAGATTTAAACAGCAGGTTTAAGAATTCTACCTGCTGCTACCACAGACCTCTTGAGTTGCTCCACTTGCTTCGCATAGTGCATAAAGAACACCTTGGATGAATACCAGCCAGTGTACGAACGAAGATGTTCAAAATCCATATAATTAAAGAAATTTTATGGAAGAGGCAATTTTCCTCGGATCATGACTTGCGGGCGTACTGTCTGGATCCGCTCTGCGAATAACATAGGTGAGTTTCGCCCTTAGTTGTTTTAGAGATAAATTTGAACCCAAGGTTTCTCCTCTGAACAGCTCTCCTCCCTTAAAGTCTGAAGTTCTATGAAGATAGACCTTTAGGCACTCCACTGGACATAGAGATGCATCTTCCTTCAGAGGGCAGATTCTCTAGGGACCCCACCTGTTGGTGGGTAGCTTGTTCTTGGTAAGAAACGTTGGGTCTGGAAATAGATTCAGTTCTCCCTCCAAGAACTGGATGCGGCCTTCCTCTCTATAGAGAGACACTATTTCACTAACTCTGGCCCCCAAAGCGAGTGAAAACAGAAATATGACTTTTTGAGTCAAATCCTTCTTAGCGCACTCCTCATTGTTCATTATTTAGGCAAAATTAAGAATCTTATCTAGTGACCATGAAATGGGTCTTGGAGGCGCAGAAGGACTAAGCTTAGCACGGGCCTTCGGAATTCATTAAGAACGTCGTTAGAAAGGTTGACCTGAAAGGCATATAGTATCGGTCTTGTCAAGGCAGACTTGCACATTGATATTGTGTTGGCTGCTAAACCTTGCTCATGAAGGTGAATGAAGAGTGATAAACAGAAATCTGTCAAGATTTCTTTTTGGTTTCTTCGCCTTGACAAAGGACACCCGCTTCTTCCATGATGCATCATATTGTCTTTTGGTTTCCTTCAAAAAGTCTATACTGTCTTTTGTTACCCCGAATCTTTTTCTCATCGCTAAGGAGAGAAAATTATGAGATGCAGGTTCCGGGTTTTCTATGATGAAGCGAAGACAGTCGACTTCTGTACTCGCTGAGACAGGGTTGGATCCAGTAGTGGTACAAACTTCAGTCGTAGTTCCAATGCCAGAGGGAACCACACGCTGTTTGGCAACTTGTCAGCACTATTGCCGCTTTCCATTTGAAGGATCTCAGTTTGTCCAGGACCTTCAAAAGGAGGTTTTCCGGAGGGAACAGGTAAATCCTGGACCATCTGTTCCAGTCTAGGGACATAGCGTCTACTACCTCCACTAGCGGATCCTCGTATGGGGACACATAACGATGTATTTTCTTGTTGTCTTTCATCGCAAAGAGGTCTATCTGCAGTTACGGGACTTGATTCGTGATGAAGGAAAACGATCCTGCGTCTAGGGACCATTCTGACTCTATTGGTGTAAACCTGGATAGCGCGTCCGCTGTCACATTGCGGAATCCTTGAATGTGAACTGCTGACAGGTGCCATTTCTTCCTTTCTGCCAAATGGAATATAGCCAACATCACTTGGTTGATTTGAGGCTACCATGACCCTTGTCGATTCAGGCATCTCACTATCACCTCGCTGTCTAGAACCAATCTTATGTGGGTCGAGTGGCAAGGAGATACTTTCTTTAGTGTCAGAAGTACTGCCATGGCTTCTAGAAAGTTGATGTGAAATGACTTGGATAGATTGGACCAAGCTTCTTGGACTCTCTTCTGGTGAGAGTGGCCTCCCCAGCTTTCCTTTGAAGCGTCTGTGTGGATAGTCACTGATGGGGGAGGAGGTTGAAGAAGTATTGATTTCTTCAGTTTCTTGGCTTTGGACCACGGCTTGAGAAGCGTTCGCAGTCGAGTCGGTAGTGGTCTCACTAGATCTATTCACGCGTTTGATGCATATTTTCTCCAGACTCCTGTTGCATCCTTTAGCTGTGCTCTTAGCACTGGATCTGTTATCGAAGCAAACTGTAGAGAGCCCAGCACACTCTCCTGTTCGTGTGTTGATATCCGTTTATATTTCAATAGTCTCTTGACAGATTCTGCTATTTCTTTCCTCTTCTTCCTAGGAATGGAAAGTCGATGTGACTCCAAATTCCAGTGGATTCCCAACCACTGAAATTTTTGAGCTGGAGATAGTCGAGACTTTTTGATGTTGATCTTTAATCCCAGATGTTCCAGGAATTGGATCACTATCTTGGAGGCTTGCATGCATTTTGTCCTGGATGCTGCCCACACCAGCCAGTCGTCCAAGTAGGCCACTACTTGGATCTCCTTTAGGCGTAATTGATGGACGGCTGTGTTTGCAAGCTTCGTGAAAATACTTGGGGCTATGTTTAGCCCGAATGGCATGGCTCTGAAGGCGTAAAGTCTTCTTTGTAACTTGAAGCCTTGGTAGGAGGAGAGGTGACGATTAATTGGAACGTGCTAATAAGCGTCAGACAAGTCTATAGAGACGGTATATGCCCTTTTGGGCAGTAGGGTCCTTATGTGTTGAAGTGTGAGCATCCTGAATTTGTAGTTCACTATGAACTTGTTGAGTGGCGACAAGTCCAGAATGACTCTGAGTTTTTCTGAGTCCTTCTTTGGAACACAAAACAGCCTTCCTTGGAACTTTATGGATTTAACTTTTCGGATTACTCTTTTCTCTAAGATTTCTCGGACATATTTTTCCAGAATGGGGGTAGAGTGTTGGAAGAACTGAGGAAATTGATGTGGAGGACTGCTCCAGCTCCAACCTAGTCCATTCTTTATTAGGCTGTGGGCCCAGGGATCGAAGGTCCAAGGATCCCTAAATAGATGTAGTCTCCCTCCTACTGGAAGCATCTCACTTCCGCTGTTGTGGACTTGAGGCCTTGCCTCCTTGACCGTGTCCTCCCCTGAATCCCCTTCCCCTTGAAGGGCGTATAGAAGAACCTCTGGCTGTTCCTCTAGCTTTTGAGCGAAAGGAAGAAGTCTGCCTTTCAAAAGCTGTGTTAATAACCGGCGACTGTGTCCCCACTTGTTGCGGTACCAGCAGGTATGTGGCTGGAGGTTGTGCCACTATCTGAAGCACCGCGGTCAATGAAAGTTGCTGTTGTTGCTGTCAGTAGGGCTTAGCCGGCCGAGAGGATAGCCTAGACCTTTTTGTCTTCTTCTTGGGTTGGGGACCCTCATCTGGAGAAGACTTTCTCTTAAGATTTAAGCCCCACTTTTAGAGAAGGTTCCTATTCTCTGTGGCGGCCTTGTTTACTACTTCTTTAACCACTTCGTTGGGAAAGAGGTCCTTACCCCAGATGCAAGAAGAGATCAGCTTCCTCGGTTCGTGCCTCACCGCAGCCGAGGCGAACACAAACTCTCTAAATGCTCTCCTAGCTTTAATAAAGCTATAGAGATCCTTCGTAACTGTGGCCAGATGGGTTTTGGCCACTACCATGAACATGTCCTGTTTCTTGGGGTCACTTGCCATCGTTTCCAATGTCGTTTGCAACGACATCGATGCCTCAAGTCTTTCTTTCGTCTCTTGCTCTTTGCGCAAGAGAAACTACAACAGCTTTGGAAGTTCCTCACCAAACTGACGTTCGGCAATATCAGCTTCCAACTTTCCGACTAAGAAGGTAAGGTGGACGTCCTTCCAGTGTTTTTGGTCCAAGGGAAAGGACAGGGATAACAGCTTGCATTCCTCCAAGGAGGGGCATGATTTCCCTGCCTCCATCGCCTTCAAGGCTGCCTTATATCCTTTTTCCATGAAGGGAAAGGCTCTGGTTGGAGAGGCCACAAAGGAGAGAAGCTACTTACTCAAGGCTGGCACCATTGAGTTCATGAAGCCCCTCTCTTTCCTCGAGCTCGCTAGTAACGCCTGTGCTTTACTATGGTCAAGGACTATGACCTCCTTCGGCTCCGCCTCCTCCTTTGAGGCTGGCTCCTTCCTTAGACGGCCATAGCAGCCCGGGTAAGAGTTTTTGCTTGGCCAAAATTCCACATCTTCCAGGGGAATTGTGCCCAACTTCTCCGATATAACATTCTTCCCGGTTGTCATTGGCATGTGTTCGGCGTACCTCCAAGGATTTGCATCCGAGCACAAAGGAAGATCCTTCACGTTGAGTCGCATCTGGGGCCCACGTGATGCTGCGAGTCTATGTATCTCCAGTTTCATCGCAGCTTCCTTTTCATCATTCTTCTTTTGTATTTGTTGAATCATCTCAACAATAAAAGAAAGAGTCTTTCACAGATCACCTGGGATAGCACACGATGTAGAGGGAACAAGTTCAGGGGCTGGAACCGATGTAACCGACACCTCGTCGATTTCTTCCTCTTCTATTTCTGGAGCCTGGGTCAGCTCCTCCTCCTGACCTTCTCCCAGAAGGTCCTTCACTGTATAATCCGACACTTCTGACATCCTATCGTCCAATTGGATGTCTTGAAGGGCGGCCGAGACTTCAGTATCTACCGGATTCTGGACAGTTGGTATCTCCTCCTGAGGCTGAGGAATGACTGCATTAGCCGATGCCTTAGGGAAAAGGTAGGCCCTCATCTTCTCTTTTGGAAGGTAGGGGCCCGGCTGTTTTTCTGAAAACCCCTCACCCAGGTTCGTAACTTTTCCCTAGCAGCATCCCATGACTCTGCCGACTTATGGGTGTCAAATGCCTCGGTAATCAGGTTAGAACATATGATACATACCTGAGGGTCCCAATACCGGAGATCACCTTTGGAGACTGCGCATGCTGCTTGCCTCCTACATAACTCATGTCCACAGAAGTTCTTACTGCGGACATTACAGAACATACTCCCGCACTTCAGATGGTCCTCCTGTAAAGAGAAAAAAATCCATGAGTATCAAGTGAAGGCTTT
>NC_090748.1:47634627-47637127 GCF_036898095.1 Palaemon carinicauda
GATACAGAAACCAAATGCTACGCTAAACCAGTCACTCTCTCACTGTATTATGATGCATGTTTTGCTTCCATCTTAATAAATAAAAGTTATTCCTCAATATTTTATTATTTTTATTATCAACATCATCATTAGCCGTTATTAACCCACTGCAAAACAAAGGCCTCAGACATGTCCTTCCCCTCGCGTAAGTTTATGGTCTTTCTATGTCAGCTTTTAGCCGAACATTTTCTTTTTTCGTCAATACACAGTCTACTCTTTCTTCCCCTGTTCCTTTAGTAACCTCTAGGGACCCATTCTGTTATTCTTCCTATCAATCTGTTATCTGTCATTCTCCTTGTATGTCCTTCACATGTCAGTTTTCTTTTCTTACTTGTTGTTAGAATATCCTTTACTTTACTTTGATCTCGTATCCATGTTGTCCTTTTTCTGTCTAAGGTATTCCCATATATAGTTTCAAGCAAGAGAAATCCAATTCGTCCAAAGAATACTATGGCCACAAAAGGCCTATCAATTGTTACACAGGAACGCACTATCTTAAGGGCGGAAAACTAAACTACGAAATTTTTTTAAAATTTAAAAAGGAAACTTAAGAATACAACGAAAAATAAGATAGAAAATAGTACTCAACTGATAAGTTTTATAAGAATATAGCAGACACTTTTGTTAAATGTTGTAGAGTACGTTTATCTACCACAAAAATGAAATTTATAGTTACCGCTAAATTTATACTTGTTGGTGTAGGGACTACATTCATTCTCCTACTTTTACAAAGAATATGATCTTAAACCCTAACAGTTCATAGATTTTTGTAGAAAAAAATCTATCGAAGTAAAAATTTATATTTTTTATTCATTGGATTCTAACAGGAATTGTGAAAAAATAAAATAAGGTAATAGATAAATTAAATAATGATCCGTCAAGCAGAGGTAAAGAAAATAATTCATGTAGATTCTTCTTGAAAGTATAATTGTTCACACATTTTTGGTATTATAATCTAGTTTTTTGACAGAGTGCATTATTAAAATTCTCTCTAGGATGGCGGAAAATCAAACGAAGGAATTATCCAATGAGAGTTATTGCATATATATAAAAAAAAGGAATAATTTAAAAACAGCGATGATAATAAAACTGTTCTTTTCAAACACTGTATATCCAACAGCAATAGCTGTCACTTCAGTCTGGTTATCTAGTGTACCTGAAAATGAACATCTAGACTAAAGGAAAAAATCGATGAAATATATTTGCAAGGAAAATGGAAGAGAGAAAGATATTCTGCAAAATGCTTTCGGCATTCAATATTGTATTGTGTGATTTTCATTCAGTTTTATTTCTTGTTGCACAAAATCATTGGTAGCGAGCGAATATCAATGTTTTGTCTATTCTAGTATCATTTGGCTTTTATTTTTAATTCGTTTGTTTATTTTCTAAGAAACGAGAATAAATGCTGAAACCCTGATACTATAATCCAAGGAAACTATAATCAGAGACCAAAATTGTTTGAAAGTCAAGATATTTTGAGGCGGCGGGTAAGCATCAAGGCTTATAGGCTGCGTTGCGCCAAAGAGACCAGGTTTGGAAATACCATATCAACCTCGTTGCAACAGAGGTGTCCTGCAATTCATCGGAGCAAAAAGCCAAATGGCTTAGACACTGGATGTAAAGAAACTACTTCTTATAGATAAAATACTACAGAAGCGAAAAAAACCACTGTGATGAAAATCAAATCTGAGATCCACATTCCTTACAAACAGGCTACAGATTCTCTGACGGGGGATATGACCCTCATAATTTACCTTTCTTTAAACAAGAGATAAGAGCCCAGAAGAACTGATGTTAATCCTATTGTAAGATTGAAACCATAAGCTTCGTAAAAGATGGGGAAGCTTGTCAGATCGATCAAGAAATTCTTCGAAGTCCTGTAAACACCTCGTCCATGTATCACAAAAGTGATCTTGAAATTTTTTAGTAATCTAACAGTTTCGAATATATTTCCCTATAAATTTATATTCAAGTGTAACTCCATTGTTGAACCAATGTAATCCTGACGAAGAAGGAAAAGGGAAAGCCGTAAATACGTGTTTTGTCTCATCCTATAGCGGAATATGCATATATATATATATATATATATATATATATATATATATATATATATATATATATATATATATATATATATATATATATATATACATATATATATATATATATATAAATAAGTAAATATATATATATATATATATATATATATATATATAAATATATATATAAATATATTTATATATATATATATATATATATATATATATATATATATATATACATATATATATAAGTATATATATATATATATATATATATATATATATATATATATATATATGTATATGTATATACCTGTATATATATATATATATATATATATATATATATAAATATATATATATATATATATATATATATATATATATATAAATATATATATATATATATAAATAAGTAT
>NC_090748.1:47642127-47644627 GCF_036898095.1 Palaemon carinicauda
TTTTTATTTTTTTTTAACATCCGAACCCAAGAGTTCGTCTATCATGCTTCATATAATACTGTTTGATACTCGAAGTTCGTTGTTCGCGTTGTTGTTTATATAATTGTATTACCCTATACTTTTTTTCACGAAATAGAGAGAGAGAGAGAGAGAGAGAGAGAGAGAGAGAGAGAGAGAGAGAGAGAGAGAGAGAGAGAGAGAGAGAAATAGTCTATAAAAAATCAACATCACTTATTAACCTATTTACCATATGAAACAATAAAAAAAAAAAACAGCTTCCATGCTTTCAGATATATATTTTTCATATGATGTTTCATTTCTTAATTTTTGCCTTTAATCTAGTGAGCACACTGTCACCATTCCTCAACTCATCTTGTTGTTTCAGATCTTGCAATCCTCAAAATTCAAACTCACAACGACCTTTAGTAGTCTAACGTTCTTTTACTTTTATTTTCTTGATCTTATCAGAGTTACAGATAATACAATCAGGTGTGAAGATTATACTTTCTCTTGATCCTGTTCGTCTATTTTCTGAACAAGTCGATTTAAATTCATAGTGAACCTCTTATAACATTGGCTGTGATAACCATGATGAGACGATAACTTTTCAGGAATTTGATTACAGATATCTGTTATTCTGTAAGTTGAAGTTAATGGCTCAACATTATTATTATTATTATTATTATTATTATTATTATTATTATTATTATTATTATTATTATTATTATTATTATTATTATTATTATTATTATTATTATTATTATTATTATCATTTTTTTTCCCGTAGTTTAGCATATGTTTCGTCCGCATCATAAAATAAGAATAGTTCAATTTCACCATACCTTTCTGCTTTCAATCCTAGCACACGAAATTGCGCCAAACGTAACATTAACCCTGTCACTGTCTGACATACTTCACACTCTCAATCGCCTTCTAGCACTTAGAAAAGGGTTGAAATATTTTTAGACCATTTTAAATGACATAATTTATTATTAGTCGAATTATTTAGTAGTTTCAAAAAAAGAAAAAAAAGAAAAAAGAAAGATGCTATGTGATGGGTGACTGAAATGCTCCTTTGTGGATTCCTTCACCATAAAAATATACATCTAGATACCAAGCGTAGGATTCAATGATATTTAGAATCAAAGATATAATGATTTACATCGATTTATATATTGCTTCAGAGCAGCTGTGTCATGGGTAGATATAATACTTTTAAAAAGATACAATAAAAAAAAAATCTATTCATAGTGTGAGCAGCGCGGGGAGACGAGATTCGACTGTGGCCCTGTTTGGGTAATCCTGTCATCTCTCCATTTTCATCAGCATTTTGGAAGTAAACCAAGCATCGCTGAGAGCGCCTGTCGTGATAAGGGAACTGACCTGCTTTGACCAAAATATCATCGTCTTAATTAGTGGAGTCAGCATATTTTGAGAAACCGAGCATGAGGGAAATCCTTGTTTAGGATATATGTCATCATGGAAGGACACGTGTTGCCCTTTTGTTATGACTTAACACGTGGTCTGGATGGCATCATAAATTTCTTCTAGAAGCTTCCATGGCGTGATCGAAGTAGGCGTTTTTGAGGAAGCCAATAGAGATGCAGAATTGTTAAAAAGAACGCCTTCTATGGAGATGACCACTTCCCACTGTAATTAACTCCACCCATACATGGGTATATAAACTTCAAGAAGGGATTGTCCAAGAAAGGACATAAGACAAGGATATGAGAATTAGGTCCTAACGAAATAATATGCAGAGAAGACCAGAAGTCTGATAAAAAAACAACAAAAGCCTATCTCCAGAGGATCCTGCTATGGCCGAGAAGAAGAGACAAACTGAAGCAGCCAGCCCTCCCTGCTTGTGACAAGAAGTAGCCAACACTATCTGCTGCCAGCCTTCGTTCAACGGTACCATCGAATTCTTGAAAGATGATATCTGATGTCCCTTCTTGATGCCACCCCTTTTTTTGTAACGTCCTCGAATCCGGTTATCGTGCCAGTTTCATCTGAACTTCAGCCGCCCTTCTGCAACGTTCTCAAGCCTGAAGTCCCAGTACCAGCATCGTGTCAGCAGCAGCAGAAAACTAATCCGTAAGTATTTCTACCTTATTGACTGTTCCCTTTTTCTGTTGATGTTTGATTGGTTTGATTTGTCAGTTAAAGTAACCGAAGAAATAACATTAGTTTTCTTTGTAAGTTTGCGAATAAACGTGTTGTGTTTTTTCGTGTGTTTCTTTTTATATTAATTTCCCACATTTCAATTGGTGTTGTTGATATTTATTTTACTTAATAAATTAACCTGTAACGATTTTAAGATGGTCACAAGCTGTCACGAATCAGCACATTTATGGATATATGTAAATAATTGAACATTGCATTCGCAGCAAATGTTTTTAAGCTGAAAACGCTTACATAAGTCGTTTTATAGTTTATATATCAAATATCTTTTTTAATATTGTTATTTTTTTCAAAATATTTTATTTTAATTTTTCATTAC
>NC_090748.1:47656931-47676931 GCF_036898095.1 Palaemon carinicauda
CCTTATAAGTCGGTGACAGGTGGTCCATTTCGGTTATTTTCATCAACCGCTTGGCAACTTGTCTGTTGTACGGGAGAGGAAGTGCTGGCATTGTAGAGGTCCACGTGAAGTTCGTGAAGTAGGCTCGTTCTCTGAAGATTGTCCGTAGACCAGTCACCATGGAATTCGGGGAAGTCCCGACACAACCATCTGCTGCGACGAAGATATGGGTGAAGGACGTGGATCCGTCAGGGCATGATACATTGAAGCCGTCCTTGTCGTATCGTATCCACGAGCCATTGTTCAGTCTGCAATTGAACTCATTATTGTCAAAGGGATAAAGCTTATCCAGACAATTTTCACTTGTATGGGAGAGAGCACCGTCTAGCACTATACCTAACTCGCATGAATCCATTAAGTTTTTATGGAATTCAAATGAGTCAGCTGTATATATTTTTCTATCCATTGCGTCTGAACAGTGAGTTAATTGATTTAAGTCTTTAATGACCGTATATGTTTCCTTGTCTGGGGAAATCAATACGTGTCCTGTCAAACTGGATATTACTTGATTTGAGTGATTCGTCATGAAAGTCGGAAATGGTGATATCCTGTAAGATTGCCAGGCATCAGAAGAATCAAAGGGAATTGTAATCATAATCTTGTTATTATCTACGTTTACTGTGATTAGGCTGTAATAAAATTCTAACCTATGTTCGTCTAACAAAGGAACATAGCCTAGTTTATCCCTTCCGTTCTTCAGAATTAATTTTAAGTAACTTATAGGCAACAAATGGGGTGACAATACACCTTTAGTTGCTAACGTGATAGCTTCTACATAATCCTTGGATTTCTCAATGAAATGTGTAATTCTGTTATGTATGTGATCTATCTTTGAATCATAATACGTTAATGTTGCCAACAAATCCTATACTTCCATAATTTGAACGATATTATCTGAATGTTCATTTAATAAATCCATAATTTTATTGATTGAAGCTAACTGATTCCTTAGTTCTGACATAATCAATTCATCTTTATGAGTCAAGAACTCAATTTTCTTATTTTGATTACTAATTTTAAGACGATTGGAAATTCCTAAACCTAAACTTGCAATAGACCCAAAGATGCTTAATGCAGCATAAATAAACGGATTCCGTCTCTCTTTATGTTCGTGTCCTACAGTCCACATCAAAAGGTCATAAGCCAAAGATCCTGTCTCGCCAGTCTTATTTTTCAAGTCATCAGATAGCATCTCTGCAACTTTTAATGTTGATCCAAGCAAACTCTTTGTAGTCAAATGAAAATGTCTTCTATACAACTCATCCAATGATGCAGAAAACCTTGAAATGACAGTTCTTAAACTAGTGACATCATTCTCTTGAAGAAAAATTGCTTGCATATGCACTTCGACAATTACGTTGGTTGATGTAATAAAAATGTCTTCTTGTCTTTCAACTATATTGCCATATTTAAAATATATATTTTTAGTCTTAGAGCTCATCCCATACGAGAAAAATGTCTGAGCGAACAATATCACTCCCAACAACAAAAAATTCATCTTGGAAACCTGTAACGAGAACAAATATATGTAATTACTCCTGTATTAAAAAGAAAACTTTTAATCATATAAAACAAAATAAAATTTTCCTTCACTTCTTTTCCTCTCTTTTCTTTTTAATTTCTTATGTGAGCCAATGGTACTATTCTCTCATCCGTGGGTTGGGATATGTTTTGAACTCTAAACCTATTGGCCGTTTATGTTTCCAAAATGTTAAATGGGCCTTCAAACTTAGGTGTTAGTTTATAATTGAGCCCTTTTCGGACATTGATTTGAATATAGATGTTATCACCCACGGTATATGTTTTAGTTGGTTTCGCTATTTTATCATGATTCCTTTTCATTATTATTTGTGATTCTTCTAAATTCTTTCGAAGGATATCATATCGACTTATACTTGCATTTATACATTCTTTTAAAGGATTTGATAGATTAGTTGTAGGCGTTAATACATGGAAAGGTGTTCTAACTGGGGTACCATACAATGCTTCATGCGGTGACATTTTAATTGATATATGATATGAATGATTCAGAGTACTCAGTGCCGCCGGTATTGCAATATCCCAGTTGGGGTCTGATCCCCCTAGTGTTACCCTCAATATATTTAATATCTTCCTATTTGCTCTTTCCACTAGCCCATTCGACTCTGGGTGATATATCATGGTATTTATTTTCTTTATGTTGAGGAATTCACACAATGAGGTAAGAAAGTGATTATTAAATTCACCACCCGAGTCTGAGATTATCATGTGTGGAATTCCATGTTTACTAATGTAACACTCGTAAAACTTCCTAGCGCATTCAATCGCAGTTTTAGTTTTAAGCGCTATTAGTTCTGTATATCGAGTTAAAGCATCTATAATTACTAAGAGGTGCTTATTTCCTCTGTCTGACTCGTAAAATCCTGTTAACAAATCTAAATGTATTCTTTCAAAGGGTTGATTGGGCACAGGATAAGCTCCTAGGCTGACAGGTGTTTTCGTATGCCCTTTGTTTTCCTGACATGTGCGACAATTAGCTATGTGTCTTTTTATATCTGTAAGCATTGTATGCCAATAAAACAATGATTTGGCTTTCTGTGACATTAATGAGAACCCAGGGTGTCCATGTAATGGATTTGAATGCAACCAATTCAGGACAGTGGAAATAAGTGAGATTGGTACTACTACCTAGTCGTTAGTTACATGTGGTGTATTGTGGGTTTTCCTTGTCACAGTCCTACACAGAATATTATCTTTGATTATATAATTCTGCTGCTTATACTTTATATATTCCTTTTCTTTATGATTGCCTTTCAACGCATTTATAATTGTTTCTATTTTCTGATCTTTTCTTTGCTCAGTCTGTAACAATTCAGCGCTCCAGCCTAAATCTTCTTGTTTAGATATTGTTTTTACAATAGGCATGGATGTTGATATATCTATTAATTCAGCTAAAGGCTCCGTACAAGATGACACGGGGTTGCGTGATAATGCATCCGCAATGATATTTGCTTTCCCAGGTAAATACCCGATTCTTGCGCCAAAATCTTGAATGATCAAATGCCACCGAGTTCGTTTAGGGCTGTGATTGAAGCCTTTAAAGAACTCTGTTAGTGGTTTATGGTCAGTAAGAACCTTAACGGGATAACCGTAAATTTAGAACTTAAAATGCACTAGCGAATTAACAATAGTTAGTCCTTCCTTGTCTATTACTGCATACTTACTTTCGGAAGTTTTTAATTTTCGAGAATAGAAAGCTATCGGGAAAAATTGTTTATCATATTGCTGAAGCAATACCCCTCCTACTCCTAAGTCTGATGCGTCTGTTGCAATGAAGAATTCCTTACCGAAGTCAGGAAATTTTAAGATAGGAGAACTACACAGTTCATCTTTCAAAGTATTAAACGCCTGTTGATGTTGCTCAGACCATATGAAATCTACGCCCTTCTTCGTAAGATCAGTTAAAGGAGCGGCTATTATTGAATAGTTGCGTATAAAACGCCTGTAATATCCACTACAACCCAGAAATTGCTGTATTCCCTTGACATTAGTAGGTATGGGAAAATTACGTATAGCCGATACCTTATCATGGACTACTTTAAGACCTTGGCTTGACACCATGAAACCCAAATATATTAATTCTGTTTTGAAAAATTCACACTTACTAATTTTTACCCTTAAGTTATGTTGTCTTAATCTCTGTAGTACTAGTTCTAACTTACGTAGATGTTCTTCTAAGGTGTTGGAAAAGATTACAAGATCATCCATATAGGCATGCAATATATCCCCTAACAAGTCTCCAAACACTATGTTAATCATTCTTGTAAATGTTATTGGAGCACAACGTAAACCAAAAGGCATCTGTAAAAATTCATAATGTCCCCTGGCTGTGCTTAAGGCTGTGTATGGGATACTATCTTCTTCTAATGATATCTGGTGAAAGCCTTTAAGTAAGTCAAAACTGGTAAAATATTTATTCTGACCTAACAAAGACAAAATATCGTCAGTACATGGCACTGGCAATCGATCAGGGATCGTTTCCTCGTTTAGACGACGAAAGTCGACGCAGATACGCCATGTTCGATCTTTTTTCGGTACAACTATTAAAGGAAAATTATAAGGGCTGTTTGATTTTCTAATGACTCCTTCCTCTAACATTTTACCTACTTCATCATTTATTTCATTCTGGAATATCATAGGGAGTCTGTACGAGGGTACATATATAATTTTCTGCTTGTCCTTTAACCTTATTTGATGCTCGATCACATCTGTTTTTCCTAAGGATCCATCCATAGTGGAAAAGACATCTTGATATTTAGTTAAAAGTTGAAAAATTTTCTGCTGAATTTCTTCGTCTTGAATGTCCTTACTGATTTTATTTTTAATAGATCGCAAAAGGGATTCATCCGCAACTGATTGAGAGTGATTGATTTCAGCAACGGTAAGAATACGATGTTTATAAACTTCTACATCCAAGATATGTTGATTTTTGTGAATTACTAAAGTGTTATTTAAATGATTACAGACTTCGATATTACATTGCTGATGTGAGCCTACTGTATAAATAGCTTGTGTGACAGACAATCCGTTAGTTTTCAAAGTATCGGAAAGGATTAATATTTCAGATCCCGGTAGTGTTTTCTTTATTTGCACTATTAAATTCGAAGGTATGTTTGGTTCGATAGATTGCGTGCAAGATGATATTACGGGTGAACGAGAATTCTGCTGGGTCGCGTATATTATTTCTTTATTAGTGAGACAAGTTATTGGTTCTTCAACGTACGTTACGGTTACATTTGTCGTCTCCTTTTTATCCAAAACTGATTTTAAGGTATTAGAAGACTTATAGAATTTCCCTTTGATATACACGCCGTGCTTGGCAGGAGCTAAGATAATGTTTTGATTTCCCATAGATGGGTATCCTATAATTACAGCTGGATACATAATAATGTTTTTTACAGCAACAAATGTATCGGCAAACGTGCGATTACCGACTCTGAACTGAATATGAGTTATGCCTATGACGTTTAATTCATTATTTCCTATACCTGAAAGTCTAATTCCTGATTTTTCAATCGGAAAGTTCGAAAACAACAAATGATGTGTCTTCAAATCCATAATATTACGTGGACTACCAGAGTCAAAAAATAACGTAAAGGATTTGTGTTCTAAATTTACAGCATATAAGGTTGGCCGTAACTCATTTTGGCTTATTATTGTATGAATTCGTTGCAAATCTACGGGAGCATGCACTGTTTTACTTAATTCGGCCGTGTGTTTCATAGGAAAATCTATTGTCTCACAATTATCTGATAAAACATTAAATTGATTATTCAATACTATTGATGTTGATATGAATGACCTTGACCCAACATCACTCTCTTCCCCTCTAGAGTTAACTATGTGGTATTTGCTTTGCTCTGCACATTCTGAAAATTAGTCTGACCTTGCGAGGTCTGGTTTAACGGCCCAGGCTCAGCGATATTTGAAGAAGTGTTTGTTTGTTTCGGATGTATGTAAATGGATAACTGAATACATCTTAATAGTTTTTAAGTATTTATTCTATAAAAACAACAGAGTTAAACATCTCCATCACTGGAGGAAGCTGGGTTGGTCCAGATGACCAATTCTGGTGAAGTATAGATATGAACTGACTAAATTATCGATATCACAGATATCGTATGCTCAGTTTATATTAGTCACGTCACAAACTCGGAAGACACCTGCATCCGGTGACGTCACAAACTTTCACACGCTTGAGACAATGTGTTGACGTTAAGAAGAATGTCAAATTTCTGAGGTTTGCATTGTATGTCCTGTTTATGATTTGAATGACTACAGCAAATCCCAGGGTTAGCTCCTTCAACCAACATGACATATTACATCATTTGTTTTAAACATGTAATATTAACTATTCTAGTTATTACATTAGCTCGGCCACGCTACGAACTCAATTGACGCAATCTTTTTATTTCCTATAGCACATTTTAGGAGGATTTTTTTTTCTTAATAATTTTCATCTAAAAAGAAAAAAATATATGAATTTCTGCTGGAAGCGTATTGTTATTATTATTATTATTATTATTATTATTATTATTATTATTATTTTTTTTTTTTTTTTTTTTTTTTTATTATTATTATTATTATCATTATTATTATTATTATTATTATTATTATTATTATTAGGAACAGTATGGTACTGTCTAGAATTATAAAAATCTTAAGTATCATACATAACAAAGTAACTGAACGACATTGCCAGAGACTAATATCTTCATCAGGGATAAGAAATTAAATAGACCCCGATTTCCTTACCAACAAATTAAGATGAGAATCAGCAGCTGAAGACCATACAAGAGAATAATACTCGAGATAAGGTAAAATGGAAGAATTAAAACACTTCTTTTGAATAGACTGATCCCCGAGAATCTTACAAGACTTTCTCAATAAGCTATTGTTGTTGTGCAGTTGAAGAAGAGACAGATCTAATGTGTTTCTGAAAAGTAAATTTGTTGTCGAAAATCACACCTAAAATTCTAAAAGTCATACAGAGCTAAAGGAAAATTATTAATGAATAGATCTGGATGTTGAGGAGCCACTGTCCTAGACCTACTTACAATCATACTTTGAGTTTAGTTAGGATTCAACTTTATGCCCCATGATTTGCATTATGTACTAATTTTAGTTACATCTCTATTCAGGATCTCAACAGTCCCAGATCTATATTCAGGAGATGGAATTGGTGCAAAGAGAGTAGCATCATCTGCATATTCAACAAGCTTGTTTTCAAGGCCAAACCACATGTCATGTGTATATAGAATGAAACTTGATGGACCAAGAACACTGTCTGAGGCACATAAGATATCACATTCCCATACACGCTATGGGGCACATCAACAACCCTTTGCTATCTATCACTTAAAAAATCAACAATGATGCTAAGAAAAGACCCACACTCCCCCAACTGTTTGAGTTTGAAAACAAAGGCCTAGTGATTAACACGGTCAAGACAGCACTGAAATCAAGGCCAATCATACGAACTTCCCGACCACAATCAAGGATTTATGTACAGTATTGGAGAGAGTAAAGAAGGATATTATATGTTCAAAGGCCTTTAAGAAAGCAAAATTGCAAGCTAGGGGACAGATGATTACCTTTAGCAAACCTATTTACAATTTTTGCCCAAAGACTTTAAACATCTTTAGATAATATGGGTGTTATGGAAACTTGTGGTTATCAGCGTGATCTGTGCTACCACAAAAGCATTTACATAATGGGGTAACATTACCAATTCTCCAAGTGCTAAAACTTCCTCTTATTGCTATCTTACTGAAAATAACAGATAACTTTGGAGCTAAGAAATCTGCAGTCTCTACAAAAAGCAATGGGAAATACCATTTGGGTCTGTATTAATTAAGCTCTTTTTGTATATAAAAAAATCGGGATAAGATCACTGATTTGAATTTGTATTGCCATGGACACATAAGTCTTTATGGTACCACTTTCCAACAATGTTTTACTGTTTTATCACATTTTAAGAATAACTAATTGAAAAGTTAATTTAATATTCTCTTTACATGTGACCTTTCATTGGCCAACGCTTCAAGTTAATAAGCAGATATTAAAATTGTTTTATTGAGGAATATCTATTGAAATCGCGGTTATGTGCAAAGTACTCATCAACATTTTGTCCTCTGGTTGCACTATTTTCGTGCAATCCCTAGAGACTAACATTTCTATATTGCACGCAGAATCCACAAAACCCATCACAAGTCTTCATTTGCTCGGGTTTTTTGCCTCAAAAGGGATAATATTTCTTTGATCTTCCAGATAAAAATATGTTTTCTTTTCTTCCTGTCTAATGTAATACAGTGACCGAGAGAGCGATGGAACTAATTCCCTAACGGAATCTATGTCTGAGAATCAAAACCAAAAGTGAAGGGTCAAGAGATGAGCTCAATGTAGATGGTAACGACAAATCCTAGTCTTGTAAAATAAAGGATTGTAATAATCGAAGTTTCGGAGGAAAAGACGACAATGCTTCTAATTACGAGATTTAATGAAGCGATAAATGGCCTTTTGTGCAAGGTTTATTCCTTTTCCGTATAAGTTGTTTTTTTCGCCTTCATGCTGACAGGCAGTGGATTTCCTTAATGGAATCTTAATTAACGCAGTCCTTTTTCATCATTATGGTGAAACACTAAACTTTTTAAATATGTTCTGTAGATACGATTTAACCATATAGCAGATTTGCACACCTTTATTGAGATTAAATTATGTGCCATATTGGACGGTGCATTGAAAGGTATTTACTGCACTGAATCAAGTTATATGTTCTAAAATGTCATCTTAACATCAGTACGTAATTTAGATTTATCTTAAAAGCAGGACAGCAAAGACAACATTGGTAAAATAAACAGGCTAAAATACTATAGTTGCTCAAAAATATTCATGCAAATTTTCTGGATTTTATTAATCCTCAATAAACGATGTTGTTCCATCATTCTTAATTAGCTTTATTGATATTGACCGTGGGAATTTGCCATCAGCTAAAAGGAAAGAAATATAATTCAATGAGATTATTACCTTAATAACGTCTTGATATTCCCTTTTGTAGAATCATACGTTAGAATTTATAAGACACTCAATCTATAATATCAATTCGTGATTTTAGAGATGAAAAAACTTAACTATAATTGGAATTGATTATTATGATGCATTTTAGATGAAATTTCTATAATGGTTCAATAAAAACACTTTGATAATAAAAAAATCGGTCTACAGATGCGGTTATAAAAATTAGTTATCATTATCATAGAAAGAATCTATGATTCACCGATGCAATCTATGCAAATAATTGTTCAAAACAGGTCATGAATATCGTAATCAAGAACAGCAAATAGAAACAAGGATGGAAGAGAAATGAATTTAAAGTAGATGGCATACGAATTACCTATGTGATTAACCGTCTTCCAATGTTGAAAAATCTGAAAGGTCTAAAGCTAGAAAAGATAATTCTGAGCTTGCACATCAGGTTAATAGTGGAGTCGTTATATTTCCTAACTCTTATGGTAATTCCATTTTACCTATATTCTCTTTCAGCATCGATGGCCGTGATGATATTTACAAGGGCTTAAAAGACAGTGGGTCTCAAAGCACATTTATCACTAGTAGGATGGTCAAATTATTCAACCTTAAAGTGAAAAACTTCTAATGTCAAACTTACAGTAAATGGGTTCAATGGAGATAAGAAATATCATACTAAGATTGTTGAAGTACCTTAGAGCATTGGTAATTTATCTTTTGTAATCTCTGCCTTGATTGTGCCTGATATAAATATAACTGTTAAATTGCCTTTGCTTGATAAAATATTTGAGGGTTTTCAAGCCAATGGCATAGTATTTGCTGATGTATTTTTGGGTGAAATTAACAAATTTGTATATACAGAGTCTCATACTGGAGTGTTGGTATCTGGCAATACTGATTTTATGTTAAGAAATTTGGATTTACTTACAGCTGACTGTAAAGCCGAGTCTGCAGCTACCATTTTCTTAAGCAGTAACTCGTTGTTCTTAAATACTAGAATTTATATTTTGACTGGTAATGAAATTCATGACAAAGTTGAAGTTAACTGTTCCTTTTCAGTAGTTAATGATAAAGGTAAAGTGATGGAGAAGCAGCTGCAGCAGGCCACCGAACAATTATTAGAATCCGAATGCAATTATTATATAAATAATGATCAGAATATTTACAATGATGAAACTGTAGAACTCCATAAGCAGTTGGTGGATTTTACTATTAGAAACTTGCATAAGAAAAAAACCAATGGACGAATTGTGGTTCCCTTATTATGGAATGGCAAAGTTTCTAATTTACTGTCTAAAAATGAAAGGCTTTTAAAACTTGTACTGAAATCAAACTTGAAAAGACTTAAACAGCAAGGTTATTTACAGTTGGTGGACCAGACAATAAAGGAACAACTGAAAGCGGTTATTATTGAGCCCATACAAGATTTAGATCTTTTCAAAGCAGAGAATCCGGAATATTCATTTTTGCCTCACATGGCTATTTGCATGCCGGACAGGGATACCACAAAATGTAGGATTGTGTTTTTATCCAATCTCAAAGATTCTATCAATGGCACTTCTTTGTCACATAATCAATGCCTGTACTCTGGGCCCCCACTAAGCCAGAAGTTATCTTCCTCTTTTCTGCACCTTAGATTTGATAGGAAATTACTAATATTTGATGTTAAGAAAGCCTTTGATATGTTATCCTTAACTGAAAAAGATCAAGCTAAATTGTTGTTTTTTTGGTAAAAGAATGTTAGCCAAGGAGATTTCTATTTTGTGGTTTTGAAAAATCTACGGTTGTCCTCTGGTCTCAGATGTAGTCCCTTTTTACTTATGATATCATTATATTACATACTAATCTTGCAGCCTTCTGAGAATTACAGAATATCAGAGTTAAGTAAATTAATTTACTCGCTAATGCACATGGACAATGGAGCTATTACTGCAAATACTGCAGAAGAATTAGATTGGGCATATAATAAACTTTCTGATATTTTTGAACCTTTAAAATTTTATATTCAGAAGGTTGTTACAAACGAGAATGCTTTGCAGGTACTACTCCTAACAATAAGAAATTGTTTGGATTGACTTAGGATAGAAACACTGATGAAATTTTCACTAGACCTATATTTCTTAATTCTGAAGCCAAAAGCAAATAATCTATTTTACAGACAATTGCTCCTCAATTTCATATATTTGGATTTAATATGCCTTTATTTAACCGTTGAAGATTATTTATGCATCGGCTGCAGTGTCAAAAGAACTTAGGTTGGGATTAAGTACTAGCTGTGGATGTCCAAAAAGAATGGCAAAATATATGTAAGCAAAAAACAAGGCTCCTCCATTTGAAAGTTTCCATGTACAAAGGTCCTCGAGATGGCAGCTTCAATATTGTTGTCTTTTCAGATGCAAGTCATAAAATTTATGGTTGTGCAATTTACTTGCAGCTTATTGAGACAGGTATACTCAGTTTTGTACATGCTAAAAATACCCTTGTTAATAATCATTTGAAAAGTAAAGCCATGCCTTCTCTTGAACTGCATGCCTTAAATCTAGGTGTTGAGTGTGCCATGGATATCCACAGAGACTTAGCTGGCTCTACTTGCTTAATGCTGTTGAAAGTTGAGAATATTATAGCACACACAGATTCTCTGTGTGCACTGCATTAGTTAAATTTCGCATCTCATAAGCTAGACAAATTAAATAAGCTTTCTCCCTTTGTTCTGAATAGGATTAATAGCATACAGAGGTCATGTGAAGTTTTTCCTGTAATGTTCAATTTTATTTCTGGCAAGAATATCCCTGCTGACTTAGTCACCAGATGAATTTCATGTAAACATATGCAAAAATCTTGTTTTTTTTTTTTCTCTGGTCCTAACTACCTTGTAAATGAGGTCCCTGATTTTTAAATTGTTATTCCAACATTAGAATCTGCAGCAGAGACTCGATCAAATCAGTTTACTGTAGATGTTGCTTTAGATTCTGAACACCTACTGGATATAGGTAAATTTTCAAATTTCAGGAAACTTGTCCTTTTATACCGTAGGGTGCTCCTTATTTTTCAGAATCAAAAGTAAAGGCTGGAATCCGAAGTAATCCAATAAATGCCAAAGCCAATTATTTTTCATTAGCACTATGTCATCTGATATCTGTAGAACAGCGGATAATTTATTTTCAGAAAGGTTTAACTTCTTTGAAGGAGATTCCTTCTAATATAACTAAATTTAATTTGTTTTTAGATGAACAGGGTATATTGAGAGTGAAAAATAAGTTTAAGAAGTGGAACTATTGTATAGATGAAAGGTTTCCTTTGCTGCTGCCCGGAGATAGTCATTTAACCAAACTCATTATATGGGAGGCTCATATAAAATTGTTACATTCAGGAGGTTATTCAGTTCTGACTGAACTGAAACGAAATTATTATATTCCTAAAGATTTTTCAATTGTCAAGAAAGTTATTAAACAATGTGTTCATTGTTGGAGATTCAATAACAGAACAGTAAAACTTAACCAGAATGATTATAGAGATTTCAGATCAGACCCACCTACCATTCCATTCGCTAATATTTTTATTGATGATTTAGGGCCTTTTACTGTAAAGAATTAAGGCATTTTGCAGAAAATTTGGTTATTATGTATATCTTGCACTTAGTCAAGAACCATTAATCTTAAAATTTGCAGGAGTTTAAATGTATCTGATTTTCTTAAAGCCTTTCAACTACACTGTTTTGAGTATGGAATTCCCAGTTGTGTATCAGTGACTTAGGGACACAATTGGTGGCAGGAGCAAACGCTATAAGTTCTTTCATTAATGATCCAGAGACGCAATTTTATTCTGAAGAGAATAATGTGAAACCCCTCCCTATCCAACAATATTTTAAAGGTTGCAGTCAATTAGGGTCTTTAGTAGAGGTCTGCGTTAAGATGACCAAACGGCAAATTTTTGTAGCTATCAAGAATAATGTACTTTCCTATTTTGAATTTGAATTTCTTGTCTGTAATGTTGTGCATCTTGTCAATAGGCAACCCATAGCATTCACAGAGGTTGTCCTAGACAACGATGTTAAATGATGTGCCAGAATCTATAACACCTGAACAGCTTATCAGGGGATATGAGTTGTCTTCCTTGAATTTGATTCCTGAGCTTCAACGTTCTCCCGTTGATGATCCAGATTTTAATCCACACCATTCTCATGCATCTAATATTCAGAAAAATTATTCCAAATTGTGCAATGTTAGAAATTATTTGGTGGATGCATACCATAATGATTTTTTAGGTACTTTGATACACCAAGCTGTTGATAAACAGGGAAGATATCGCCCTGTTTCTCATGAATTAATTAAAGTAGGATATATTGTGTTGGTCAAAGAAGAATATACCAAGTGAAGTAATTATCCGTTGGGTATAGTTTTAAAAGTATTTAGTAATGAATTGGGCGAGATTACTCATGCAGTTGTAAAGAAAGGAAAAACCTGCCAAGTTACTATGTTGCATATATCCAATTTGATACCAATTCTTGAAACTTATAACCGTATTGAACATCCACCTACTATTAATGATAACTCCATCAATGTGTCTTCTCGTCCCAAAAGAAGAGCTGCGGCAGTAAGCAAAGAGAAGACAAGATAAATGCTTGATTAATTCTACTTATTTGTAAATAGTCTTGATATTAAGTTTTTTCGTTTTTCACTTAATTTGAGTTTTTGGAGGAAAATGTTTAATGTCATTAAAAATTTTCATCTCCCGCCCTGGACTATGCTGAATTATAAATACGCATCATAAGTATTTAAATACTTATGACTATTTTTTATTAAAATTTTTACTTTGAATATTCTTATGGTGGCAGGAAGGACTTCTAATCTTCAAATTTGTTGGTTTCATTTAAATGCTTGGTACTTGAAAGTGTCCTTCCTGCGGCTGTTAAGGGCTGTTGTGCCGTTTCACTAACTCCTCTTTTTTGTCTAACAAACCTTACATCGTCGAAGAATGACAGAGGAGGGCAGACTCAGAACCTGACCATTGTAGAGTCACCACCACAAGCTACCTTCTGCTTCAACGCTAAGAATACATATGTGGATTATTTTTTCCCCAAATAATCTATAGCATGCAATGCTAGTTTACGACATCTGGATCCCAGGCATATCTCGTTGTATGGAATTTAAGACCTACTTCTGCCTCGGCCATCTCCATAGTCTGCGTGCCTGGATTGATACGGTGAGTACCAAGCATATAATAGGGTAATATGCTAAAGGTAACTGTGTTCAATCGCTAAGGCCTTTGTGTTGCCTTCCTCCCTGCCAAAATGTTATAATTTACATTAAATCTTACATGTTATAAGAGTTTGAAAGTATTTTTCTGGTCTTTATTATAGTTATGGCTGTTGCTCTTTCTTGTGGCCAACATTATCATTATTCAAGTATTGATAAGGACTTATTGGGTAATATTTCCGTTACTTGGTTATAAATGTGACATAAATTAAAATTTTACCATTTCGATATTTGAAGGGCAAAACACATCTTTGAGGATATGTTTATCCAGATCGGATATATGTTTATACGTGGTCTGGTGGTTTTAAATTTCTGCAACTAGCCCCAGTTTACTCACAGCAAGTACTAATATTATTCCATAATTTTCTTAAATTGAATAAATTACATTTATATCTCGCATTGGTATATTCTCATTTGGAATAAATCAAATACCTTCTGATGTAGTTAATTATTATATTGTCATATTATAACTAATGATTTTTCATATACAAGTGTACTCGCAGCAGGAGAGGAAGTAAAGCTGATCGTAACCAGGAAATACGTTAGGAATTGAAACCCTCAAATCATCTGTCATACCAACTTGAAGAACTATTGTTTATCCATTTTATATATCGATTCATTTATAATGATATTTTAAGTTTTTCGTATAAATAAAAGTGTTGTTTGTATGACATGTAAAATCTTTTAATCTTGTTAGCAAGCCAAGTGCTTCATAAAATAGTTTTTCAGCTTATACAAATAAAATATTCTATTTCTGGATTCAGGTCAATGTTCATGGTCACGATTGCGGCAATGTTTGATAAAACGTTTTTCTTTTTTCTTTTGTACAAACTCTTCGTAGATATATATAGAATGCAATAATCCCGCAATCCTCTTTGGTTTATGTTTTGATTTCTATGAAACGTGACATTTTTCCGTCTAAATTAAGAGCCATTGAAATGAAATCTGTCAACCAATTTTACGCGAATATTCATGAAAAAAATAAATATAATATGAAAAGAGAAAATGTACTGCCTTATTAAATATCAGCAATAATATGTGCATTATATATAAATGTACCTCAACTAGTTCAACAAGTTAATCAAACGATTTGTAATCCGTATTGAAAATGTTATAATAAATAGCGGCCTATTGGATTTCACATATAATTATGCATACATAATTGAATATTTTAGTTATCTATAAATTGAGATTAATTAAAAATCGATCAGCAATTGACCTGTTGATATTCTCGATCGACGCTAATAAGTTTAGTTTCCTGTTACATACTTTTTTTTTAAAGCGAATTTTATCAAAGAATGTTTCAAGTATCAGTAAAAGAGTGCATTAAGAATATCCTCATGAATGAAAAACTTCGTGTTCTGGTGACGATGCATGAACATGACTATATAAAAAACAAAATAATCTTTCGCTTTGCCAAAAACTCCTTGAGGTACTATTTTAGAAATGATGTTACATATCAATATAAAATATAGTCTTCTCAATAAATAGGTTAACCATTATAAAGTTCTTAAAATATCTCAGTTAATGGTCTTAACCTCCGAAAAATAACTCCTTTGTAACCGTTTTGATAATTATAGAAACGAGTTGTTCAGTTTCTCAAATGTAGCTTATTATCATGAATATTATATCTTAATCTCTTATAACAAAGGATACACATTTCAACGACGAGATTCATATCTAGCACGTTAATTTTTATGGTTTGATTCCAGACTTATATAATTACAAATTGTTATGGGAACTGCAAAAGTGATGGAAGATTTAAAAAGAGAAAGCAGAAATGTGGGAGTGAAAATTAATTTAAATAGAACTAAGACATGTTCAATGAAAATACAGACAACCAATAATGGTTTAGGACGAATCTCTGAAGATTCTTAATGGATATAGGTATTTAGGACTGACAGTACATGTTTCCTCAAGACAGAGGGTTGAAATTATAAGAGATAAGGATGGGTGGAGAGCTTTTGGTAAACGAATGGTGATTAAGAAAAGTAAATTGCCACATTCAATAAAAATAACAGTATTTAACTAGATCGTCCCATCAGTATTAACTTTACATTAGAAACTTGGAGTTATGCTAAAGCATTAGATCATAAGGTAGTTACAACTCAAAGATCTTTGGAAAGAATAATGAAGGGAATAACACTAGGAGACAAGAAAGAACAACAGGGTATGAGAGCAAACTAAATTAGAGGATATTCTAACAAGACGTAAGAAAAGGAAATGCACATGGGCGGGCATATAATGAAAATGACCGATAATAGATAGACTGAAGGGATAATAAGATAGGTCCATATATATATATATATATATATATATATATATATATATATATATATATATATATATATATATATATATATATATATAATCCTATTGTCTTTTTATCCTTACACCCCACCCTACAAAATAATTTTCCACATCCATCCAAAAGTTAGGTTGCTATTAAACAATATATCGAAACCATTACCATATCATCCAGTTGAAATGACTAGTGGTGAAACAAATCAGTTATTTTCTTTTCAATATATCTTTTGTTCGCCTACGTCTGCAACCAACTCAGATTTATTGTCGATATGGAACATATTACAGAATCACTTTAGAATGAATAGAAAAGTGCCGTCAGAGAATTTCAGTTAATGTTACAACATAGATTATTGATATCTATTTATAAGTATTTCTTTCGAGTATAGACCATCTGCTTAAGCAATACATTAGCCATTAGAAATATATAATACTTTATTATCAATTGTATATTTATATTCACATAATTGGTACCAAATTAATTATTAATTTTGTTAATTCTAATATTCAATGCTTCTTCTAATAACAAGACTGTAATAAGTATTCATCTGAAATTTACTGTTACTTTAATATCATGAAACTATAAATCAAATAATCGTATAATATCATCCATGGTCTTCATTGATATTATTCGTCTAAACATATGTGTATTATAAAGAGACAAAGAATATTCCTAAATTAGGAATTTACTCTGTGTACTTCAATATATAATTTTCTTGAATAACAACTTACCAATTGATAGAATACAATCTCGCATACAAACATGTAAATTCCTCAATGATTTAAACAATTATGAATGAATGTTAGGAAGATCGAAACATCAGTCATGATGTCTTTTTCTACCATAAATTCCTTTAAGTTTAGATAATTTTTCCTTAAACAAATCTCTAGACCTCAGTATCCAGAAACACAGGAAATTTGTAGCATGAATAATGGCCCTGAAGATGCACAATCATTTTGTAAATCATCCCTTACATTTTTTATGTTGTTTCTCGCAATATCACCGCTGGAAATGACACAGATAATGAAAGGGACCTGGAAGCTGCTACGACCTGCAAACAGGAAGAATATCAATAATCCCATATGACTCTGAATTTTCACCAGCGAAAGGAAAGGGTTAAAGGACCAGAATGGATGCGGAAAACATTCTTTATTCATTCCAATATATTCTATGACATATGGCCGTGTTTTCTATACAACTGTTGCTGGGGGAGGGGTGTTATTGATCGGTATTAGTCAGATAATTCATTATCTTCAAAGATGTTTTAATTTTTTTTCTGTTCCCAATTTTATTCATTATTACATTTGACGCAAATGTTACTTTATGCCTCTATTTTTAATGTGATTTTCCAGTCCTTCGAATGATGAATTTTCATGTTCTCAATATTTAGTCATATTTGGATACTGTTTACGGGTTCAAGAAAATTTCGTTGTTTGTTGTTTACTGCCTCGTACTAGATCTGGATCTGCAGCTGCTGAGTCATTAACGTTCACACAACAAACGCCAAAATAAATCGAGTCAGACCACTTGTTGCTGAATTGCGTCGATGGCCTAAGGAAATAGGAGAGAGAGAGAGAGAGAGAGAGAGAGAGAGAGAGAGAGAGAGAGAGAGAGAGAGAGAGATTCCTAAGACACGTGTTTGGAGTTACTTTATTGTTGTGGAAAATAATGCCGTTCCACAACGATATGAATTTAGAAATTCTGAGGGAGCGAGTAAGCTTCACATCTATGCTGCGTTGCACAAACAAGACCCAATTTCAACTGCATCAACCCCTTTGTAACAGTGGAATTTTAAACTTCATCGAAGAAAGAAGAGAAACGTCATGGAATAGAGAGCAGGAACTGCATCATTGCATAGAAAATTTTAAAGCAATGATACCACAATTTGTCATAACGAAAGACACCGCTCCAAATTTAATCGAATCCAAGATTAACGCAGATTACAAGCCTGAATTTATGAGGGGGCGAAAAAGCTTCACAAATGATTGTGCTTTGAATGAAATATGATATTCCTGAAGATCCAACGTGGGTCTAGTCAAAGACGGAAAAGGATTGCAAGATCGGTCATGAAATTCTGTCAAGTCATGTAAAAAAAAAAAAAAAAAAAAAAAAAAAAAAAAAAAAAAAAAAAAAAAAAAAAAAAACATTCATGTATTTCACAGTTAAACTTAGAATCTTTATCATTTCAAAGGATTTTACAGTTTTCTTTCACTTTTTTTTTTATTAATTTCGGAGTATCCAAATATGTTTGTATTTTAAGATTTTAACGATCATAGCCTTTACATTAAAGTATAATCGTTCAAATTCTGTAGTCCTAATGAAGAGTTACAGAAAAAAAAAGAAAAAAAAGTTGCTTGAAACGCATGTTGACTACAAAGGATAAATGGAGAAACGTAATTGCAGTTTTCCAGTTATCCGGAAAACTATATAAGAATTTCCAAATTTTCGGGAATATATATATATGTGTATATATATATATATATATATATATATATATATATATATATATATATATATATATATATATATATATATATATATATATATATATATATATAAATAAAGATTGATGAGTAAGTAGAGTGATACACACAGAAAGTCAACTTCTTGGTAATATTTTCTATTTTGGGCAATGAAAACTTCAAATGCCTACAACACCCATGAAATATTGATATAAGAAAAAAAATGGTTGTGTTTAATTAGGTTCCATTTCATTACTTAGTAAGTAATTGAATATATTTGAAAAGATACTCAATTAATTATCTTCTAGCACTCGGTGTAGTGAATCAAAGATGGCACTTGCCCAAAAAATGAAAAAAAATATATAACAAAACAACATTCCATTTAGGCCTGGGTTTAAATTGATAGCATTGTGATGGATTCTCATAAATTCGTAAAATTAGTATCTATTAACCTTGTTCAAGAATACTATACGAAATTATTTTAGAAAAATAATTCTTAATTACTGTGCTTTTCATCTAACCCCAGGCTTTTTTTAACTGCCTTGTTATTTTTGTATATATATATATATATATATATATATATATATATATATATATATATATATATATATATATATATATATATATATATATATGTATATATATATATATTTAATATATATATATATATATATATATATATATATATATATATATATATATATATATATATATATATATATTAAATATATATATATATATATATATATATATATATATATATATATATATATATATATATATATATATATATATATATATATATATATATATATATATATATATTAAATATATATATATATATATATATATATATATATATATATATATATATATATATATATATTAAATATATATATATATATATATATATATATATATATATATATATATATATATATATATATATATATACAAAAATAACAAGGCAGTTAAAAAAAGCATGGGGTTAGATGATAAGCAGAGTAATTAAGAATTATTTTTCTAAAATAATTTCGCATAGTATTCTTGAACAAGGTTAATAGATACTAATTTTACGAATTTATGAGAATCCATCACAATGCTATCAATTTAAACCCAGGCCTAAATGGAATGTTTCTTTTGTTATATATTTTTTTTAATTTTTTGGGCAAGTGCCATCTTTGATTCACTACACCGAGTGCTAGCAGATAATTAATTGCGTATCTTTTCAAATATATTCAATTACTTACTAAGTAATGAAATGGAACCTAATTAAACACAACCTTTTTTTTTCTTATATCAATATTTCATGGGTGTTGTAGGCATTTAAAGTTTTCATTGCCAAAAATAGAAAATGTTACCAAGAAGTTGACT
>NC_090748.1:47681931-47684431 GCF_036898095.1 Palaemon carinicauda
CTTTTTTCGATCCAAGAGCATTTTGTAGGGAGTCATGTCTTCATCGATCTTGTTGCAGAATTGCATCGAGCGAACCATATCCTCGTCCCACTCTTGCAACATTTCTTTCAACTCCTTCGCATGGTTGCAGGCCTTGGAAAGCCGTTCTAATGTTAAGCCCGTTTCTTCGACATTTTCTTGGGTCTCTTCCTGGGTATCACTCTCTTCTTCACTTGCCGATTTCGTCAGGTCTTCGAGGTCTGCGTCAGTTAGGGGCTGGGAATGGCAGTCCAACAACTCGTCGACGTCTTCAGTCGTCATGTCGCCAAACCCGTCACCTCCAATTATGGCAGCCAACTGCACAGATTTGCGTATTGCAGAGTGTTGGATTTCCGACGGAGTAACTCCCTTGTCGTCGTAAACAATATCGGGCCACAACTTCTTCCAGCTCGCATTCACGGTTGCAGGTTTCATCTCTTGAAGTGCCTTCTGAATATTCTGCAGGCACGTGGCTATGGTGTACTGCCGCCAGTACGCCTTCAAGTTAAAATCTTCATCCTCGTCATCTTGGGCAGCATCCACACACGCAACGAGGTCCGCCAAGGTGTTCTTCGTGTAGAGGGCCTTGAACGCCCTGGTAACCCCCTGGTCCATCGGTTGAATTAATGATGTGGTGTTGGGTGGCAGGAACTCAACCTGAATGCCCTCATGCGACAGGTCAGTTGCGTGTCCACCAGCGTTATCCATAAGGAGAAGGATCTTGAATGGCAAGCCCTTCTCTAAGAGATATTTGCTGACTTGCGGGATAAAACACTGATGGAACCAGTTGGAGGTCAGCATCTTCGTAATCCATGCTTTTTGATTATGCATCCAGTACACGGGAAGGAGATTCTTATTTTTATTTTTCAAAGCGCGAGGATTTTTCGACTTATAAATAAGCCCCGGCTTTAACAAAAATCCAGCAGCATTGCCACACATCACGAGGGTAACGCGATCCTTGAATGCTTTAAAGCTAGAGGCTTTGGCTTCCTCTTTGAACAGGAAAGTTCGCGACGGCATTCTCTTCCAAAACAAGCCAGTCTCATCCATATTAAAGACTTGTTCCGGCTTGTATCCACCTTCGGCGATAATATTCTATAACGTCTGGTTCACGTAAGTTTCAGCAGCGGCAGTGTCAGCGGAAGCAGACTCCCCATGAAGGGAAACGCTTTTCAGGGCGAAGCGTTTCTGAAACTTCGCGAACCATCCTTTGCTTGCGGAAAAACGTTTCTGAGGCTGGGAATCAGTGGATGTCCCTGGTTGAGGATCATCTGCATCATCATCATCTTCAGCATGGTTGCCGTCGTCGTCTTTAGGTTCCTTTGCAGCAAAATTCTCATATAAGCTCAAAGCCTTTGTTTGGATGGTGTTCGTATCCAAGGCTATGTTCTTCTTCCGGCAGTCGGCAATCCACACAGCTAAAGCACCTTCCATGCGTACGATCGTTTTATTACGCGTTGTAACGACTCGCTTCGCTGATCTGCTAAAGGTGATTGCAGCCGTCTTTCTAATGTTCGCCTTGTCCTTCTTGATATAGCGAACAGTAGATTCGTTGATGCCAAAATGGCGGCCGGCGGCCTTGTAACTTCTACCATCTTTTAACATGTCGAGAAGCGTAACCTTCTCAGCTATCGTCATCATCCTTCGGTGGCGTTTAGGCTCACTACCAGCCTTAAGAGAAGCAGAACGCTTGGGAGCCATTACAGTAGGATTTACAGTAACAAAAAGTTCAACTTAAAAAAGTCGCACACAGCACAGATTCACACACTTAAGAACGTCTACTCAGCGATACGCGGTAACAGAGAGTGGACGATCCAGCCCCGCGAGAACTTAGATGCTGCGGGTAGGAGATGCGGGCAAAACACCAATCACAGGCTAGATAACAAAACTTGAGTTCTGATTCGTCATCTATCAGCGCTCGAACCAATCACAACCCGTCTTACAGTACTATGATGCGTTGGTTACCTACTCATAGAAGATGCCCCGCGCATACCGAACGTACGTAGATTAAGTAAATACCGTAATAATAATAAATAATGATAATAATACTGTACAGTAATAATAATAATAATGATAATGATAATAATAATAACAATAATAATTTTATCAACAACAACAACAATAATAATAATAATAATAACAATAATAATAATACAGCTTTACGTACGCTATTTTACGCCTCTCTCTCTCTCTCTCTCTCTCTCTCTCTCTCTCTCTCTCTCTCTCTCTCTCTCTCTCTCTCGTACGCTTATTCGAAATGTGATTTTTGCAACAAAGAATATTATTGAATGCAGTACTACGTACGTATACATACAAAAGATTCATGGAAAAGAAGCACATCCATTACAGTACACACCATTCTCATATGGTATGACTGCATCTGATTTGCGTTTCATGTTCGATTTAATTTTACTACGTACTGTATACAGTACTGAATTATCGTATGATCACATTCTCTTTTCGTGTTTTATTTCTTTCTGTG
>NC_090748.1:47689431-47691931 GCF_036898095.1 Palaemon carinicauda
CCTCCCATCCGCCGCAGTTTTGCTACTACCACTTCAGATTCGGGGCAACCGTGAAGAAATGTTCCAAAGATTGTCAGTGGCCAAAAAAAACGTGTAAGTAGGCCATTGCTTGTGGAGGTGGCCTCCCATGTTTCTAATCTTTTCTTTTTACAGGATGCAGGAACAGGCGTGCGATTTTTGGTAGACACGGGTGCTTGTCGTTCTCTTTTGCCAAGGAAACTCTTCAAGGCACAACGTAGTCTGTCTACATTTTTGGTAGACACGGGTGCTTGTCGTTCTCTTTTGCCAAGGAAACTCTTCAAGGCACAACGTAGTCTGTCTACATCTGCCGACGTCCGCTTGGTAGCTGCCAATGGATCTGCGATACTCACCTAGGGTTACGAGAGCCTCTTATTACCGTTCGGAAATGGTAAATTCAATTGGAAGTTTCTCGTTGCTGACGTCACAATGCCAATCCTCGGTGCGGATTTCCTCTCTCATTTCCACCTTTTGGTCGATGTCGCCCACTGACGATTGGTCAACGCAGATTCGTACTTGTCGACACCTCTTCAACCCGCCCCCTCTAACCTCGCTCTCCACATCAGCGCACCCACGGATGCCTACGCCCACCTCCTCACGTCGTACCCGGAAGTTTTCCGTCCAGAACTTCGCCAAACGCCAACAGTTCCTGCCAAGCACGGTATTTATCACCATATCAAGACGACGGGACCCCCAGTCTTCGCAAAATTTAGACGTCTGGCACCGGAACGATTGGCAGCCGCCAAACAGACGTTCGCCGAAATGGAAATAATGAGTCTTTGCCAAAAGGCCTCCAACCCATGGTCGTCACCCTTACACATCGTTCTGAAGAAAGACGGCTCCCTCCGTCTGTGCGGGGATTACAGGCGCCTGAACAAGCAAACAGAACCGGATTACTACCCCCTCCCAAACATTGCCGATGTAACCTCCTACCTGCACAAAGTGAAGGTTTTCTCTACGCTCGACCTCCTGAAGGGGTATTATCAGGTGCCTATGAACCCAGAAGACATCCCCAAGACCGCCATCACCACTCCGTTTGGCACATACACCTTCAATTACTCTTGTTTTGGCCTTCGTAATGCTGGGGCAACGTTTCAACGTCTCATGGATGGCATCTTAGGGGACCTCCCTTTCTGTGTATGTTATGTGGACGACATATTTGTGTTCTCCTCCTCAAAAGAGGAACACCTCCGTCACCTGCGCATCGTGCTCGACCGCCTGCAACAAAACGGCCTTGTAGTCCGGTACGACAAGTGTACCATTGGCGCCAACGAAGTGTCGTTCTTAGGGCACCGTATCACTCCTGAAGGAGTCCATCCCCTCCCTGAGAAGGTAGCAGCCGTTCAGAACTTCCCTGTGCCCTCGACCGTCAAAGCTCTGCAGGAATTCTTGAGCAGGATCACCTATTATCACCGTTTTCTGCCAGCCATTGCCACCACTCTTGCTCCCCTCTATGCCTCCCTCAAGGGCAAGCCAAAGGACTTGAAGTGGGGTCCCCTTCAAGAAGCAGCCTTCTGCAATGCAAAGAAGGCCCTATCAACTGCTCTCACTTTTCCTATCAAACACGCCCCTCTCCTTCTCTCCACCGATGCCAGTGACGTCACTATTGGTGCAGTACTCGAGCAGGTGGTCAAAGGCTCGCCCCGCCCATTGGCCTTCTTCAGCAGAAAACTGTCCAAGGCAGAATCGGGTTATTCTACCTTCGGTCGAGAATTGCTGGCGGTGCACTTGGCTGTCCGTCACTTTCGCCATTTCTTAGAAGGTACGCCCTCCGTCATTCGCACAGACCACATGCCTCTGGTGCACGCCTTCACTCGACAGTCTGACGCCTGGTCCCTCTGTCAACACCGACATCTCTCCGCCGTGGCTGAATACAATTGCACCCTCCAATACGTCCCTGGGAAAGTGAATCCCGTTGCCGATGCCCTGTCAAGAAACACGTTGGCTGCCGTTCAACTGGGATTGGATTACAACGCCCTGGCTGAAGCCCAACGACAGGATCCAGAGTATCAAGCTTGTAGGACATCCTGCACGTCCCTTCGATGGGAGGATTTTCCCCTCGAAGACTCCAACACCACCCTCCTCTCTGACGTCAGTACTGGTAGACCGCGACCTTGGATTCCTGCTCCCATGCGACGACAGGTATTTGATTTCATCCACGGCCTTTCACATCCCTCGTTCTGTTCTACTGCACAGCTGCTGAAGGCAAAGTTCATTTGACACGGCATTTCTTAGGATGCTAAGAATTGGGTCCGTGCCTGTACTTCTTGCCAAACTTCCAAAGTACATCGACACACGGATTCAGGAGTGGGCACCTTTCCTCAACCTCAGCGTCGTTTCGCACACATTCACGTCGACGTTTTAGGCCCCCTACCCACATCACAAGGACATCGTTACCTGTTTACCGCCATCAACCGCTCCACTCGTTGGCCTGAAGCCATTCCCATGGAAACTGCAACGTCCGCCTCCTGTATATCTGCCT
>NC_090748.1:47697065-47699565 GCF_036898095.1 Palaemon carinicauda
ATATGTTATCCTAAAATAGAAATATGTAAAAAAATCTTCATTATTTTGTAAATTACATTTATATCAGGGGCCATATCTAAAGGTAATTTTTTGAGTACTTGGAAATTTTGTAAAAAAATACATATATTTAATATATAATATGATATTTATGCAGGTAAAAATACACCAAAATATCACAAATTCTATAGGGAACAAGAATATATATAGATAGGGCAGCTTACGCTTCGGATATGTCCACAAAATGGCCGCCAACCACACTGACTCAGACTCCCTAATCTGCCACTTGAAATGTAGGAAGGGTATGTCAATTTCAAGGTGTTATTTACTAATCTAATTATTATTGGATATGCATAAAAATTGTATGGCGGGTTGCTGGATAATTGTCGATTATTTTACGACTACAAAATTAAAATTCTGACCCAAAAAATTTTTTTTGAAGGGAAATAAAATCGAAAAAAAAAATGTAAAACAATATTTTAGCTAAAAAAATTTGATGATATTCAATCAAAAAAAAAGTAAACAAAATTTTCCGACAAATAAACATCTAGAGGAATCATTACTCTGTGATAGTTCCTTAGTACGTAGTAATTTTGAAAGAATTGGGAAAAAACGAAAAAATGGCAATCACCGGAAAATCGAACACATACCTATATATACGCCATATCTGGCTAAAAAAAAGATAGGCATGGGTAGCCAGATCATCTAGAAACACTTTCCAACACTATAAAAATATAAGTTTTGCGACACTACTTGCCAATTCCTTACGGTAACATGACTAAGCAAAAAAATGCAAAACAAATAAAAAGGGGCACTCGTGGAAAAATGGCCATTCTAATATACGGCATTTCAGAAAAAAAAATTTCAGCCACGTGCTAGGCAAACCATCAAGGCATATTTTCCGACAAATAAACATATAAATGAAATATTACTCTGTGATAGTTCCTTAGTACGTAGTAATTTTGAAAGAAATGGGAAAAAACGAAAAAATGGCAATCACAGGAAAATCGAACACATACTTATATATACGCCATATCTGGCTAAAAAAAAAATAGGCATGGGTAGCCAGATCATCTAGAAACACTTTCCAACACTATAAAAATATAAGTTTTGCGACACTACTTGCCAATTCCTTACGGTAACATGACTAAGCAAAAAAATGCAAAACAAATAAAAAGGGGGGACTCGCGGAAAAATGCCCAACATTCTAATATACGGCATCTCAGATAAAAAAAAAGACATGCACGTGTTAGCCCAACCATCAAGGCACACTTTCTAACACATAAACATGAAAAAAAAATCAATAATATACGGCAATTCCTTACTACGTAGTAAATTTTTACAAATATTGAAAAAAAAAACAGAAATTGGCAACCGCAGTTAAATACCCAATATACCAATAACTACGTCGTATCTGACAAAAACAAAATCACGCATGGGTAGCCAGATCATCTAGACACACTTTCCAACATTAAAAAAGCAAAAGTTTTACGACACTATTTTGCAATATCTTACGGAAAAATGACTTGGCAAAAAAATTAAAAAAAATTAAAAAGGGACACTCGCGGTAAAATGCCCGACATTCTAATATACGACATCTCAGACAAAAAAAAAGACATGCACGTGTTAGCCCAACCATCAAGGCACACTTTCTAACACATAAACATGAAAAAAAAATGAATAATATACGGCAATTCCTTACTACGTAGTAATTTTTACAAATATTGAAAAAAAACAGAAATTGGTAACCGCAGTTAAATACCCAATATACCAATAACTACGTCGTATCTGACAAAAACAAAGTCATGCATGGGTAGCCAGATCATCTAGACACACTTTCCAACACTAAACAAGCAAAAGTTTTACGACACTATTTGGCAATATCTTACGGAAAATGACTTGGCAAAAAAATGAAAAAAAATGAAAAAGGGGCACTCGCGGTAAAATGGTCCTCGTGGTGATGAACGACATTTTAACTAAAAAAAAAAACATGCACATGGTAGCCAACAATCCACCAAGACTTTCCACAACTGATAACCTATACAAGTTGCACCATTCTACGACAATTTCATAATACGTAATAACTTTGATAATTATGCAAACTACCTTAGAAGGGTAAACTCGGACGCGAACGACCCCGACGCGTCTCAGAAATCGGGGAAGGAGTACAGCTACAGCAATGCACATCTGGACACTACTAGAGCGTGTAGGGGAGACACCTCCTGCAGGTCGATCACCCACAAGTTCAGTCACAGGGGTGAGTCACGTGAGAAAAACCTGTTTTTTTTTTGACGCTCGGGGTCGCAAACGACCCACCGTACCTATCCAGGGTTAACAACCTCAGGATCAGAGCCCCAGGTGAAATCACACAAAGACAAAAGCTTGTGCCCGGCCGGGAATCGAACCCTGGTTGGCAAGCTTGTATAGACAGTGACTGAAATACTTGGCCACGAAGAAAGATAAAAGTCAATGACAATTCTTCTGTACTTATACATGTCGAATT
>NC_090748.1:47704565-47734565 GCF_036898095.1 Palaemon carinicauda
TATATGTGTGTGCGTGTGTGTGTACTGCAACTTTATATATACACTGAGGAGGGTTTGAGTATCCCCTCTTCACCGTAATAGCTCTTTATTCTGTATGGAATGTGTGGAAAAGTATGCTGTTTATCATTACTAACGGCCGGAATAGCAGAATACTATAAGCCCAAGGACCCCATCGAGGAAAACAGCCCAGTGAATAACGGAAATATGGAAAAGTTACAATAGTAGACCCGAGCGTACCTTCAAGAAAGAGAACTATAACCTAAGGCAGTGGAGGACAATGCTGCAGAGGTTATGGCATTACCTAAGTCTAGAGAACATTTGTTTGATTTTGGAGTGTCCTTCTCCTAGAGGAGCTGCTTACCATAGATAAAGAGTTTCTTCTATCCTTACCAAGTGGAAAGTAGCCGCTGAACAATTGCAGAGCAGTAGTTAACCCCTCGGTTGAAGAAAAATTGAGAGGGTGTAAAGATAGGCGAGATTATTCGATGTATGTGAAGGCAAAGAGAAAATGCGCCGTAACCAGAGAGTAGATATGAATGTGCGTACATTTGGACATGTATATTTGTGTGTGCAATTTTCGTGTATGCCTGCATTGCTGTGTGTATTATATTATCCTAATGATAATATATAATCCTTACGTAGTAATCAGAAGTTTGCCAATAAAGGCGTTCTAAAATAATATGCATATTCACGGCTGTGCGGGACAGCACTCATTAAAATTTTGTCATTAACCTCCATTTTTCTTATATAATCTTATAAGAAAACAAATTAACTCTTTTTCATACCTTCATGAAAACAAGCACTTCAATGTCGTTTACATAACGCTTTTCGTGTTCTCAGTCACACATTAGGCTTCTTTTTTATTGTGTTCTTTTTTTTTATATAAATTTTTCGGTACCTGATAAAGGCTGCTTAGTTTCCTGACTTTCAAAATATCTTTATACAGAGAATTAAGTTGCTAAACAGGGATGTTAAACTCTGCCTAGAGGTATATCAAGGCGATAACAATAATTAAAAGCCAAATTGACATTATTAAAAGGTATTACGTGCATTTTCCACTGAAGAATATTCATTGTTTGCTTTAGAAATAACTTCGAAGATAAAAACATGAAGTTTAAGGCAACTTGTTAAAAGAAATGGTTATGTTTGAAATATAGGAATGTGCAGATTTCAGGTGTTCTATAAATATATATTTTTTCCAAACCAAAAAAAAAAAAAGAAAAAAATATAAAAAAAATATCTGGTGTGAGGAAATGTCTATCTTCTCTTATATGACAATCTTTGAAATATTTCCGAGAAGAAAGTTAATCAGGCCTCTAATCACATCATTTAACAAAGTGCTAAGCGGCCGTCAGGGAAGAGTCTACGAAAATTAGATGATCATTTCTCAACTTGATCGAATTTTACCTTTTTTTCCTTCAGGTTGAGAGATGATGGTTTCCTCAAAATAAAAGATTCGAAAGTAGCTTGCATGCGTCTATAAACCACATATTTCTTATATTAAGTTTCCTTTTAATATAATTTGTAACATAAATTATAATTAGCCATATATTAGAGTATGTAAGTACTTTTCTTTTAGAATGTGTAAGAAAAATGTATCAGTGTTTAAAACATTACACCAGTGTTCAACAAGAAATATTTAAGTATAATATATTTTTCACCATTAAAATAATGACCGGGGAACTAATGAAGGCCTTGATTATTCTGTGAGAAATTCATGTCGGAAACATGTTTCAGCACTTTTCCTTTTGGATCTAAAATTGATTTTATCAGCGGACATTTCCTTGCATATTCACCCATTATAGTAACATGTATCTTAAAGGGTATAAAATACATTATATTCTATCTATGTATCGAAAGAAGTTGAATATTAACACACACATAACTGTATATATATATATATATATATATATATATATATATATATATATATATATATATATATATATATATATATATATATATATATATATATATATATATAACGGATTTTGAGCGAAGCGAAAAATCAATTTTTGGGTGAGATGGCCATGTCGTCCTGATGGAAGTTCCTATAGGGTAGCTTCCTAGGGTATATTACAACTACGGCGATATTCCCAGAGAATTTACCTTAAGGTACCAGAATTCTAACTCCTGGAGCGAGTATCCCTCGTGAAAGGGATATCGCGACATATCAGAGGACGTATTCTAGACACGTCACATGGCAATCTACATCCTGGACAGAGATTTCGTCTCGTAGGAGGTGATTGGCGAGATACGAATTCGGGAAAGAAAAAGGAGAACCGCTCCCAAGGCTTCCCTATCCCCCGATTCGTATGCGTGCCTGGCGCCAATCCTGGCGCCATCTGTATTCCTTGTAGCGTACACGAGGTGCTACAGATACTGTATGTAGGGAGGGGTCCTACAGCCCTTTCTTAGAAAGGCAAGGGCGGGTCCATCAGGACGACATGGCCATCTCACCCAAAAATAGATTTTTCGCTTCGCTCAAAATCCGTTTTTTGGGCTCAAGCCATGTCGTCCTGATGGAAGTGTACCAGAGCATTACTGTATCTGTGGATTCTCAAAACGTGCCGTACTCCCCGGAGGTAATTTTTTCCCGGTCGACTAGACCTAGAGACCTAAGATGTTACAGTTATACATCTTTTCAACTAACTATAAACTATGTTAGAGCTTCCTGCCCCCTACAGGGAAGAGTCCTACTAGACTCTGGAAAGTCTCGAAGAGTACATATATCTATGTATGAATACCAGGCAAGCTAATATAGTGGTCTCGCCCTGTATTAAGTAAAGCATAGTTTGTAAAGAACCACTGCGTCAATATGAAATATCGACCAGTTCTCCGCACAATACTTGTATTGGACAAAGGTTTTATATCCGCATAGGAGGAAAACCAATGCAACAAAGCTTGCATAAAGAAACAATTCTATTAGAAGTATCCCAGATAAGGTACATAGAATGAATGCTCAATTATACCAATAAATTGACACAGGTGAAGGAGACGCAAGGTTCTCAAGAACCAGATTATTGACAGGCAATAAATAGACAGATTAACCACAATTATATATATATATATATATATATATATATATATACATAAGAAGAGGATAACCCAAAACTTTAAGCATAAGTATGATAGTAAACAGAGCTTGTTTGTCTGAAAGAAAAAACATTAGATGCCACTTTTAAGATACCGAGGTATCAAAGTCATAAAAGCCTGTATTACAAATCAATGACATTAGCGTTAGAAACGCTCGGCACACATGTCTGCACTTATGCTAGGTTCACCTTCGGAAATGGAACAGTCTGGATGGGCAACACAGTGCCCTCACTTAGTTTGTAGTACAGTATGTAACTACACACTCACCCTGGAATTAATCGTCCCAATTAAGACCACTGTTCCTCGCAGAGTTAAACAGTAGGGTTAACACCGCGACCCACTGCTACCACAGATCTCTTTTAGTTCCTCTACTTGCTTCGCATAGTGGCGAAAGAACACTCTGGAAGACTTCCAGCCAGTGTATGAACGGAGATGTTCAAAATCCATACAATTAAAGAAATTTAAGAATGAGGCAACTTTCTTCGGATCGTGACCTGCGGGTGTACTGTCAGGATCCGCTCTGCGAATAAAATATGTGATTTTCGCTCTGAGTTGATTCAGAGATAAATTTGAGCCTGATGTTTCTCCCCTGAATAGTTGACCACCCTTGAAGTCTGAAGTTCTATGAAGATAGACCTTTAGGCATTCTACTGGACATAGAGATGCATCTTCTTTCAGAGGGCAGATTCTCCAGGGACCCCACCTGTTGGTGGGTAACTCATTCTTGGCGAGAAACGTAGGATCCGGAAACAGGTTCAGTTCTCCCCCATCCAGGAACTGAACACGACCTGCCTCTCTCGAGAGGCTACAATCTCACTAACCCTGGCCCCGGACGCGAGTGCAAAATAGGAAAATAACTTTTTGTGTCAAATCCTTTAACGCACACTCTTCATTGTTCAACAGAGAAGCGAAATGAAGAACTTGTCTAAAGACCATGAAATGGGCTTTGGAGGTGCTTAAGGTCTGAGCCTAGCACAGGCTTTCGGGACTTTATTAAAGATCTCGTTACCTAGGTCGACCTGGAAGGCATATAGAATGGGTCTTGTCAAAGCAGACTTACACGCTGAAATCGTGTTCGCTGCCAACCCTTGACCATGGAGGTGGAGAAGAAAGATAAGCAGAAGTCTGTCAAGATCTCCTGCGGATTCTTCGCCTTGACAAAAGGCCACCCATTTTCTCCAAGATGACTCATATTGCCTTCTAGTAGATTTGCACTTATATTCCTCAAGGAAGTCTATACTGGCTTTTGAAATCCCGAAACGCTTTCTCACCGCTAGGGAGAGAAAATCATGAGCTGCAGGGTCCGGGTTTTCTGTAATGAAGCGCAGACAGTTGACTTCTGGACTCGCTGGGTCAGAACTGGATCTGGTAGTGGTACAAACTTCAGCTACAGTTCCAATGCCAGGAGGAACCACACGCTGTTCGGCCACTTGTGGGCCACTATTGCCGCTACCCTTTGAAGGATCTCAGTTTGTTGAGGACCCTCAACAGAAGGTTGTGAGGAGGGAACAGATAAATCTTGGACCATCTGTTCCAGTCGAGGGACATCGCGTCCACTGCTTCCGCTAAGGGGTCCTCGTACGGGGCACGTACAGGGGCAACTTCTTGTTGTCTTTCGTCGCAAAGAGGTCTATCTGCAGTTCTGGGACTGATTCAGAATGAAGGAGAATGATCCTGCGTCTAAGGACCATTCCGACTCTATCGGTGTGGACCTGGATAGAGCGTCCGCTGTCACATTGCGGACTCCTTGAAGGTGAACTGCCGACAGGTACCACTTCTTCTTTTCCGCCAATCGGAAGACGGCCAACATCACCTGGTTGAGAGGTGGTGACCTCGATCCTTGTCGATTCAAGTATCTCACAACTACCTCGCTGTCTATCACCACCTTATGTGGATCGAGTGACGCGGGGAGACTTTCTTTAAGGTAAGGAGCACTGCCCTAGCTTCTAGAAAGTTTTATGTGAAAGGTCTTGAATAGCCTGGACCAAGTCCCCTGGACTTTTTTCCGATGAGAGTGACCTCCCCATCCCTCCTTCGAGGCGTCTGAGTGAATCGTCACCGACGGGGGAGGTGGCTGAAGAAGAACCGACTTCTTTAGATGTCTGGCTTGGGACCAAGGCCTGAGAAGAGTACTTAGCCGAAGCGGCTGGTCTTCTCAGATCTCTTCACGCGTTTGATGCATAACTTCTCCAAACTCCGATTGCATCCTTTAGCTGTGCTCTTAGCACTGGGTCTGTCACCGAAGCAAACTGGAGAGAGCGCAGTACTCTCTCCTGCTCGTGTCTTGATATCCTTTCGGAATCTTGAAGTCTCTTGACAAAACCCGCTATCTCCTTCCTTTTCTTCGCCGGGGTGGAGAAACGGTGTGACAAAAGGTCCCAGTGGATTCTCAGCCACTGGAACTTTTGAGATGGAGAAAGTCGAGACTTTTTCTGTTGATCTTGAAGCCTAGGTACTCTAGGAACTGGATCACTTGACTGGAAGCTTGCAAGCATTCTGTCTCGGATGCTGCCCACACCAACCAGTCGTCCAGGTAGGCTACTACCTGAATTCCCTTTAGGCGTAATTGTTTGAGAGCTATGCTCGCAAGCTTTGTAAAAATCCTTGGGGCTATGTTTAGCCCGAATGGCATGGCTCCGAAGGCGTATAGTCTTCGTTGTAGCCTGAACCTAGGTAGGGGGAGAGTCGATGGCTAATTGGAATGTGCCAATAGGCGTCTGACAAGTCTATAGAGACGGAATATGCCCTCTTGGGCAGTAAGGTCCTTATGTGTTGCAGTGTTAGCATTTTGAATTTGCAATTCACTATGAACTTGTTGAGTGGCGACAAGTCCAGAATAACTCTGAGCTTTTCCGAGTCTTTCTTGGGAACACAAAACAGCCTCCCTTAGAAATTGATGGGCTTCACCCTTCGGATCACCTTTTTTCTCCAACAGTTCTTGAACGTACTCCTCCATAACGGGGGTGGAGTGTTGGAAAAACCGAAGGCACGGGGGTGGGGTGCTGTACCAGCTCCGGCCCAGTCCATTCTTGAGTAGGCTGTGGGCCCAGGGATCGAAGGTCCACCGATCCCGAAATTTCAGAAGTCTCCCTCCTACCGGTATCACCTCACTTGGACTGCCGTCCTGAGGTCTTGCCTTCCTGACCACGACCACCCCTGAATCCCCTTCCCCTTGAGGGGCGTCTAGACGAGCCTCTGGCTGCTCCTCTAGGCTTTGCTCGAAAGGACGTAGACTGCCCTTCGAACGCTGGGGTGAATGCCGTGGACTGTGTCGACACGGCCTGGGGTACCCACTGAAAGGTGGTCGGGGTTTGTGCCACGATCTGGGGCACTGGGGGCAATGGCAATTGCAGTTGCTGTTCCTGACTAAGAGGCTTGGCTGGCCGAGACGGTAGCCTAGTCCTCATAGTCTTCCTCTTTGGTTGAGGACCCTCATCAGGGGAAGACTTTCTTTTGATAGCCAGGCCCCACTTCTGGAGAAGGTTTCTATTCTCCAAGGCGGCCTTATCAACAACTTCTTTGACCAAATCGGTAGGGAAAAGGTCTTTTCCCCAAATGTTGGAGGAGATTAGTTTCTTTGGCTCGTGCCTCACCGTAGCCGAGGTAAACACGAACTCCCTACAAGCTCTCATTGCCTTGACGAAGCCATAAAGGTCCTTCGTCACTGTGGCCAGATGAGGCTTGGCCACTACCATGAACATTTCATGGACCTTGGGGTCACTTGTCATCGTCTCGAGAGTAGTTTGAAGAGACATTGAGGCAGTCAGTCTTTCTTTTGTATCGAACTCACTTCGCAAAAGAAAGTCAGACAGCTTAGGGAGGTCCTTGCCGAACTGACGTCCGGCAATATCAGCCTCCAACTTTCCCACTGAGAACGTAAGATGGACGTCCTTCCAGTCTTTGTGGTCCATAGGCAGGGCCAGCGACAAGGGTTTACACTCCTCTAGGGAGGGGCAAGACTTGCCGGCCTTGATTGCTTTTAGTACAGCCAGAAACCCTTTCTGTAAAAAGGGGAAGGCTCTAGTAGGCGAGGACACAAAGGAAGGGAGCTTCCTATTCAATGCGGCTACCTTTGAGTTAGAGAAGCCCCTCTCTTTCATCGAGGATGAAAGTAGAGCTTGAGCCTTAGCATGGTCCATCACTATGACCTCCTTCGGCTCTGTCTCCTCCTTTGAAGCTGGTTCCTTCCTCAGCCTGACATAACAGTCCGGATATGATGCCTTGCTGGGCCAGAATTCCACCTCCTCCAGGGGAACTGAGCCCAGCTTATCCGAGATGACGATCTTTCCAGTCGTCATCGGCTTGTGCTCAGCATACCTCCATGGGTTAGCATCTGAGCACAAGGGAAGATCTTTCACATTGAGCTTTTTCTGGGGCCCATGTGATTCTGCAAGGCACTGCATTCGCAGTTCCATTGCAGCCGCCTTCTCCTGATTCTCCTTCTGCATTTGTTGGATCATTAAAACAATAGAAGAAAGGGCCTGTCCCAGCTCTACTGGGAGACCGGCTTGAACTTCATCCTGGGCTTCTGCTAGGAGGTCTTCCTCCTGACACCCGTCCACATCAGACATCCTGTCATCTAGCTGGATGTCTTGCATCGCGACCGCGACTTCAGCATCCACCTGGATCTGAACTTAGGGGATCTCTTCTTGAGGCTGGGGAATCACTGTATCAGATGATGCCTTAGGGAAAGGATACGCCCTCATCTTCTCACTTGGAAGATAAGGGCCAGAAGTGTTCTTTTGGAAGCCCCTTACCCAGGTACGAAGCTTCTTCCTAGCTATTTAAAGGTCTCAGTAATCAGGTTAGTGCACACAGTACATACCTGAGGGTCCCAATACCGGAGATCATCCTTGGAGACAGCGTATGCTGCGTGTCTCCTACAAAACTCATGTCCGCAGAGGTTCTTGCTGCTGACATTGCAGAAAGCACTTCCCCACTTCGGAGTGTCCTTCTGTAAAGAGAAGAAATTTCCATGAGTATCAAGTGAACTATGTATCACTGGATATGCATAGTATAGCATAACAATTCAGAAAGGAAAGACACACACTTGTGTTTCCCTCACAACCCATTGTTGCAGCCTTCCAGATAATAAAATCAAAATGGTTTATCTCTTCTAGAGTAACCAATGTAAGGTTTCCAGAGGAAACAGGTGGAGCTCACACCTAAGCAATGATTTTAAAATCCTGGATAATAGACAGGGAAGAACTCAGCTTCCTATCTGAGGGCAACAGCAAAGGGATGTGCAAGAAAACACAATAGTGTTAGAAGATACAGTGCTGTACCAAAACCTTTACTATAGTTTTCTTCTTACTGTATATGCTATACAGAAGAATACTAGTACAGTATAGGGGGATGTGTGCCGGCCTGCCTTTGCCGGCCGGCACACACCACAACTAGCTTTAAAGTATACTACTTAACAGCTATAGGGCGGCAGCACTCTGGTTCAAATGCCTGTGCCGGTCGGCAGCAACTGCCGGCCGGTAACAGCCAGTGTTGGCCGGCAATGGCTGCCGGCCAGCAACTACACAAGGTAGCACCCAGCTGCCGGCCACACTCTTGGTGACTGGCAGACAAGGACTGACATAAGCCAGCCGGCAAAGTTACAAGACCGATGCCAGCCGGCAGCAAAAGAACCAGAGGACTACACCTGCCTGGCTGCCGGCCTCATAGGCCGGCAGCCGGGACAGGTACAGCACTAGAAGAAAATTAGAATGGGTGCCGGGATAAGATTGTACACAACCTCCAAGCCCGGCAACCGAAAGAGTGCAAATAAGGAAGGGGAGAAACTAATTCAGGCTTCCTTGACCAATGCCGTCCGGCTCTGCCGGCAGGCATGGATGAGGGACCAAGAGAGGTCCGGGCAGCACTCGAAAACATAAGACCCTTGCCGGCCAGCAGCTCTGCCGGCCAGCAAGGGGTTGAGTCAATTCCACATCCCAACCTATACTAGGTCCAGAAGTAGAACGACGTACAGTACAGTAATGGCTAGGCCATTACGGAGATAGAGGGGGAAGGGACAAGAGGGTCCTGCCAACCTTGCTTTAGTGACAGATCACCCGCAGCCAAGAAACTTATCTTAGCCTAAGGGAGATCTAAGGGGAAAGGCCAGCAATACTTGCCAGCTTCCAGAGCACCAAAGCAAGGAAGGCGTTGCTACTCCCAAGGGAAGAACTTATCCTCCCCCGAGAACAGCAACAGGACTAGTCTGGTAGATCACAAAAGAAGGAATCATAACTACAGAAACCTTCGGTAGTGACCTAAGGGAGCTAAGCTCCCTTTGTATGTGTTAGGTCAGCGAGGGGGACTCAGCCCCAAGCCAGACAACACAGACTCAGACTAAAAACTCTGTTGTTCTGTCCCTCTTGAACCATAACTACAGGAACAGGAAGGTACAGTAACACCCTAGTATAGTTTTATCGAAAATAAATTCGGAAAAAACCACTTAGGGATAAGCCCAAGGCTTAAACAGAGGGAAAGGGATTGCATACCTTCTCCGAATAAAAGAAAGCAACCGGGGAGTATGATAAAGTATACTAAGGCTCCATAAGCAACTAGCCTAGGCACCAAGAGAATCGATTACCTAATTCACCGAAACTCACACGTATACAATCTTGGAAATATTCCACACAGTCTAAAATGTATAAAATATAGCCTAAAGCTTCGATAAAATTTTAATTACACTCGGAAAAACCAAAATCATGCATGAAGTACTAGGACCAAACGACTAGGCTACATGGCCTAGCGTAGGCCAGAATGGCGAATACTTCGCCAAAAAATACTAAGCACGAAAGGAAATCCTATGTAATGCTAAATAGCTAAAATTTATTAAAGCAAAACAACCAGGAATGTCGCTCTGACTAACTAATTTATACCTAGCGAGCGACAGTGTCCAGGACACCTCTGGTAGGCTACGGCTCTTGTATCAAAGATTAATCCTATTAATCACTCAAAATTTAACCAAGAGCCTACATTTATACATAACAGACACTATACTCAACTTATCAGAGGCCAACGAAGACGGAGAAGCCATGAAAAGCCGAATAAATCCAAGATTTGCGAGAAAAACAGGAAAAAACACCGAGTTGTTAAGCTACGCAAAAAGGAATGCAGATGGCGCCAGGATTGGCGCCAGGCACGCATACGAATCGGGGGATAGGGAAGCCTTGGGAGCGGCTCCCCTTTTTCTTTCCCGAATTCGTATCTCGCCAATCACCTCCTACGAGACGAAATCTCTGTCCAGGATGTAGATTGCCATGTGACGTGTCTAGAATACGTCCTCTGATATGTCGCGATATCCCTTTCACGAGGGATACTCGCTCCAGGAGTTAGAATTCTGGTACCTTAAGGTAAATTCTCTGGGAATATTGCCGTAGTTGTAATATACCCTAGGAAGCTACCCTATAGGAACTTCCATCAGGACGACATGGCTTGAGCCCAAAAATATATATATATATATATATATATATATATATATATATATATATATATATATATATATATATATATATATATATATATATATATATATATATATATATATATATATGTGTGTGTGTGTGTGTGTGTGTGTGTGTGTGTTTATGTGTGTGTACATGATAAACTAAGAAGTTGGAATTAACAATATTTAATTGTTTTAGTAAAGAAAGGAAATTATCTTATATTACGTTTTTATATCCGGGTAGTAAATTGAAACATTTGGGCTCTCTATGATATGCTTCTGTCAACCTGTAAACAAACGGGTCAATAAAAAGTGTGACAGGCGGATCTTGAACAAAACTTATAACTCGACAGGCAAAAGACGTCCAGATAGGTAGAGACCGTTTCATGGAAATATGAATCTTAGATAAAGAACAGAGTCACCATTCGGACCTAATTGAAGGCCAGATTTCCTGGACTAAAGATTAGTCATTCTAACTTGCATAAAATCTACAATGGATAATAAACAAAAGAAATAAATATGAAGACTATCAGAAGGCTATTGATTTTCTTTTTTGCCTCTGTTGTGGTGTTATTCATCAATGAGAGATAAACGCTGAAGTTTCCTAATAAGAAAACTTATACGCTCTGTGAAACAATCATTATATGAATATAGTGGACTCTTAATAAAATTGTGGTTTTCTTTAGTCAGGAATAAACTATGTGAAAGGAGGAATTAGTATGATAGCCATTATAAACATAGCACAAAGAACTGCCAAGAACTTATTAAATGACTGGCTGAAAAATAAGGATCAAAATACAGGCCAATTGATATAAAAATAAGATATCATTTGTTCATAAACAATAATAATGCGATAATTGTTTGCAGAATATTCTTCAAGCATGTGTCCAGTAACTAAGGAAATTTTGAATTTCATGCGTTTTAAACACAAAGATTTCAACAACGATTTTTAACTAGACAACTTCCTTGAAATAATTACCAATGTTAAAGAGAAATTTTTAATAATACATGACTTGAGCCAACAAGAAAAAATATTACTTGAAAGAAATCCTATAATAACACCACAAAAACAGCTCCGTCAAACTTTTCCATCTTGTATCTGAAACTATAAGTTACAAGGTCACTCACATATGGTTTTAAAAAAGATAGTTGACCCAAATCCAATTGGGTAAGTTAATCAACCTCATTAAAACAAAAATCATTTTATCTCTTAGTGATGTGTCCACTTCATCATATTTACTATTTCAGCTCACTCACCTGTAATGCACAAAATACTAGTTGAGGATCAATCCCTCTACCGCATTTCATTTCGCCGCATCATCTTGATGGGATTCAATGAGAGTTATGTATTATTAGAATACATTTATTTTGATACGACTTACATTACTGCTCAGTTCCCAAAGCTTGTGACTTGCGAGTGAGAACATCGACGTAAACACACTCTTGTACAAAAATAGAAAATAACAAATGAGCATCACTCTTAAAAGACTGGATCCCACTGTAATACAAAAGTAAGAAGAATCACATCCTATCTTTGAGACAATTGATAAATGATTAAATCTTTTTGGTGGCCGATGTGGTAACGTCCCTAACATGTGAACACCAGCCAGGGGTTCGAGTCTAGCTCAAACTTGTTACTTCCTATTATCGCTGCAACCTCATCATCATTGTGAGCTAATGATGGGGATTTTGGAGGAGCCTATAGGTCTATCTGTTGAGTCATCAGCTGCCATTGCCTGGCCTTCCTTGGTCCTATCTTGGGTGGGGAGGAGGCTTGGGTGCCGATCATATAATATATGGTCAGTCTATGGGGCATTGTCCTGCCTGATAGGTCAATGTCACTACCCTTTGCCTCAGTTATTCATTAGCGATCTTTAAACCTTTATACATACGCTACTTCTATAGATAATGTCTTAACGTGTTCTATCAGTGCAATAATCTGCAACACTATTCTTAATACACGTAGCACATAGGGTATTACAGTACAAATACATAGCACTTATTCCATAAACAGGATAGAAGCTATATGCCAAGCTTAAAACGTCTACAGTCTAGATAAACAACATTGCATTCCCCACTACATTGGTTAAAATTCCTAACCAAAGCAATAGAAAAGAAAAGTTGTGAAGGATTTTTAAGGAAAAAATACTCATTACTGAATACATAACAGACGCAAAAAGATCAGATTTATTCCTGTAAGATATTAATACCATTTCCCAAACCAGTGCTGTATTCTAGTATTCATCAAAGCCCTACTTCATACATATGATACAATCTAGAAACTTTACACTTCTATCAGTGTAACGGGATCTGTCTAGTACTAGTTACTCTTTTAATTATGATTTTCTGTACTTCTGGAAATGTCTTAATTTCGTTGAATTTTTCTCAATCACTTTTCCAATTGCGTTTTCTCCATATGATTATTTAATGGGATAATGATTCAGGGGTATTCGAAAGCTTCAAGAAAATATTCAATATCAGTACATCTTTGTTAGCTATTGTGATTTCAGCATAGAAAAGAATATCCCCTTTACGATTTTGGACTGCATAAATCAACCCCCCCCCCCCCCCCCTCCCTGATCTTCTCCTGGGTTCATAAGAATTCCTATTCCCTCTTTCGCTCATGTTTGGTCTCAATTTGAATTTTATTCTAAGAAATAAATTCTATTACTACATCTGATGTTCTTCCAAATTTAATGATATATATTGTAACATAAAAATTGGATTATGTTTCGCACAAATTTTCAGTTAATCATTTAGAGACCTACATGTTACGCCTAATACTACTTATTTTCCTTACCTAATTGGTCACGAATCACGAATATAGTTACTATTAAAGCTTGGACCTAGATGGACAAGGAGCAACATTCTAATACTTTGATTCCTTTTTCATCGTCAGTTTTCTATAATTGCCTCAAGAAAATGTCTTTGCATAATAGCACCTTATTGCTTATAATATTCTATCCGCTCTTACGCATACCTTTATTTTATCAAGACTATGTGAGTTGTTTAAATAACAGTTTTAGTCTATATCAGATATATAAGAAAAATATGTATTCGAATTAAGAATCCTTTTTATCTTACTTAGGATTAGTATTTTGCTGCTCTAAATCTCTGGATATTCACAGGCTGATGCAACTCTGATGTGCGGAAACGGACATCCTAAATAAGCACCTGAGATTTTCTGAATGAAATACGAATATCAAATTTAAATTTTTACTTCAATAAACATGCAAATACTAGAATTTTAAAAAATACCATTCAAGGATTTACCACTAATTATTCTTTTGTTATGAAACTATTCTTTTCCAATAGTGGCGAGGATGTTATTCCCTACACAGTGTGTGTACTTCTTGTGGTGTACCATAATTCAGGATTTAAAGTAGTCCATTAACCTCAGGGCTGAGGTTTTAATTAGTCACGTTATATATCAAGTAATCACTTGATTTTTTTTCCCATTTTCTTTGCCCGATTTTTCTATAAATGAAGCTTGTTATGTGTTTGGATACGCTTAAAATTATTCCAGGATGCTCCAATCTTTGCTCAGACTACCCCTATAATGTATATAACGCTTCCAAAAGGCTAAAATCCTTTTTACAACATATCAAGTGCTGCTGTAGCCAGTGATTTTAGCCTTCTGAATGTTGTCTTGTCTGAGGATAGAACTGTCAGTACAATAGCTTACATTAAGTGGATTGTATTGAATCATGGCATTCCCTTTACTTCACATGCAATGCTTCAAATTTATCATGTCATCCCATAGTTTTATCACTAAGGAAATCAATCTAGAACTTGGCATTTTCCAATAATCCAATTATTTTCGTTCATGATTTAAAGAGAAATAGTCCTAACAAAAACTGGGACATTGTCAGTTTTATCTTGTTAATCTTTAGTTCTATGTATTTTATTCAAAATATTTGAAATTCATAAATAACACAGTTCCTGTAATTTCATCATAATTTTCCATTGGTATTTTAAGTTTTAGTCCAAACTAGTATCAATGGCAATTTATAGGGGTATATAATTAACAAAAACAAACCTCCGTTTTATTTCAATTAATCATTACTTGGTACAAACTTTGCTGTTCCACCACTAACTGTAATGAGTACAGTCGGTGTCATGATTATTAGCTTTAATTTAGCGACCATATTTTCTGGCATTGTAAGCGATAGATCTTAACAGAAAATTATCCAATTTTAATCACATTCTTTTGAACTTTTTTCTCAAAATAATCTTCATGAAATAACTCAAATCATTGATAAACTCAAAATTCCCATTTAGCTAACTGAAAAAAATAGATGCAACATTATACAGTATATGCTAGGTTATTTTTCTTTCACCTCCTAAAAATATAAACTTCATTCAAATAATTTCAAAATTATCCCCAAACTGAAATGTTTCAGTATTAATGGTTGTAAACTAAAAAAACCTTTCTCTGTATGAATGGACCTAAAATACATTGTATAAATTATGCGTTTCTTATCTTACACTATACCTTTGTTTCGTCATTAAAAAACTGTAATATAAGTAACATTAACTATTCCATGTCCCTCTCTAAATGATCTATAAGGTTATAATTGCCAAAATTTCACCATTTCATTAATAATTTTCAATGCTGTCTGTATATTAACTAATTCAGTTTATTTCAAAAGTTTTGATAGTTACTACATCTGTATTTCACTGTGACTCCATAATTCTAAATATGAATTGTTCACAGTTCCCATGCCTTGTAATTATCTCATTTCTCAACGTTTGAATTTTCTGTTTTGTTTTCTGAATTCCATCGACATTTTCTTTAGGTTTTTCATTAAATCCCTTTTCGCTCTCTTGGCAATTTAAGATCAGCACCGCAGTATTCCTTCTTTTCTAGTTTAACTAAGTCATTTAATGCCGGCCTACGCCAAAAAACAACCAGACACTGAACAAAAAATATTTTGTAATTAAAAGATGAAAAACGATGTAGTTTCAACATTGTTACCCACCATATACCAAATACCAAAGAAAAAGTTCGAATGTAAGCATATCAAATTATAGATTGTAAATTTTCTTTGTAATATCAAACCCAAAAGATCTTCATGAAATTTCGACATACTAAAGTATTATCTAGATAATTCTGGCACATACGAAAACTTCAAAACATGCTTATGATATATCGTAAACATAGGATTCTGGAAATATAGGAAACTAATTTAGATATATATTTTTCGTCCTTTATTTATAATTACCAACAGATAAATTTTTCAATATAGTTTCCAAGTTGGTGTGTTTACGATGTCAAATAGTTTATTCATTTAGATATCTTAAAACAAGTATTAGCACTAATGGTACTATAACAATTATAGAATAGAGATAGGATAAATAATGGCTGGCTTTTGGTAATGATACTGTCTGGTATTGACCCACGTACTCGTCAGATGGACAGATATAAAAAGGAACAGATCAATCTCGAGAATGGGTCATAAAGTTATTCTTAACAACAGCTATCAAATATCTCATTCAACGATATATCTAAACCCATGGATTAGATAAAACATATATAAAAGCTATTTCTAAATCAACTATTGATCTAAAATTACCAAGGAAACGTATGACATTTGGTATGTTAACAGTCTTTCTAAATAATATTCGAAGAATTATCTAGATTTCAGCACCTTAAAAAACGACATTTTTTTATCCAAACAAATCGGATTGAGTGGTGCCTTTAATCAACAGGAATATTTGAGGACATGGTAACAATCAAGATTCCGATTGAAACATTAAAAAAAAAAAAATATTGTAAAACTGAACATTTTTATTACTACATTAATTCGTCTACTATGAATAATAACGGTAAAATATACATAATAAGGACTATGAAGTCAAAATCTGTTGCAAAACCAATTAACAATAAATAGTAATGTGGGACACTATCAAGATTCACTACAGATAAGCCTAAATGGCCAAGAAAATTACCTCGATATCGTAATATGTTCCGGCAGCAAATTCATCGGCAGCAAACAAAATTATATCAATAGTTTACATGGCTATTGAGTATGCAAATCACTATCATTTAAAGGAATATAAAAGATGATATATAAATTTTAGGAATCAAAATAATTTATTGTTCAAGTTATCTAAGTATAATGCAAGGAATTGCGTAAAAAAGCAAAACATCTTTTGCATAAGAAAGAAATAAAAGGACGATATGTAGCTACAATCAATCTTGTCCCAAAACCCATGTTTCAAGCAACCGCTCTCTTTCACGAAATCTAGAGATTTAGGCAAATAGTGGGAAGGAGCAACTGGGATTTATTTGTTCTTCTTCTTTCGTTTGAACGAGAAATTGACACTTTTCAAGAAAGGTAGGGACACAAAATGTAATTCTCTTAATCTCAAAATGTCTGGTTTGAGGTTCAGACTTCAATCTTACTTACTATTTACCATAAAATTGCTTACAGTAAAGAAAGGAAAATGTTACATTATAATAAGCGACTGTTATTTTATCTATCTATCCATATAAAATCTTACATATTCCATGCATTATATGAAGGTATATATGTGTTTATGTGTATGTCTGTATGCGTGTTTAAACTGCAAGGATCGAACTTGTAGTGGGAATTACTATAAATAATTAGAAGGCAATGGAAACATTTGTTCTGCATATGATCATGTAGACATTTCAAAACAAGACTTAAAATGGCCAACTAAGCTTCAAAAAAAGATTTAGATTTATCTATAATCAGAAATTATCATAAGAGAAAAGGCAACTTAAAGACCTCAAAATTAAACTTGCATAAATAGCGTGATTGATAGTGTCAAAACTCAATTATCTCTTTAAATAGTAATTAAACTTTTAAACATTAGTATCAAGCGTCCTTTTTTATATTTCAAAAACATTCCATTGGGATTTTTGCAACCATTAGTTTTACGTTGATAGATGTAATTCTGCTTATAATTCTGTTACAGTAACATTTAGAGACCATAAGAGACTCAACAAATTTTGTAATTTCTTTCAGCAGTTGTAAGGATTTCCAAAGCAGCATTGTCCATGAACTTCAGACTAGTGATCAAGTTCTCTTTGAGTCTAGCATTTGCCAAAAAGTGAATTATAATCTTTCTACATAATCAAATCTTGAATGACTAGTACCTTGATAGACTGACATTGTTTAACAAATATGTTCTCTCTCAAAGCTTTTGTGCAAGACATGCTCCCATATCTAGTAAAAACGTTTCATAGATGGGTACAATAGTGCCTGTTATCATACCTGCAATGGCCAGTTGTCATATATCCACCATCAAACACAAATAGGTACTTTGTATAAATATCTTCATATATGCAAGACTTTTTTATACAAAAATCCTCTACCTGATGATATATGAAGCTGGTTTATTTGATTTTAAAATAGAAATAATTGGTGGTGATACTTCTGTACCGTACATTTGTCGTAACCCGCTTAAACACTGTAAAAGCAATTTATTTTATTTTGTATATCTTGCTTTACATTTCATTATTAACACATCCTGTTTAAGCCTGCCTGTTCAAGAATGAATTTGTATGAATATTTGTGACCTACTTGTTCTGAAAAAAAGATGGCTCCCTGCGTCTGTGTGGGGATTACAGGCGCCTGAACATGAAGAAAGAATCGGATCACTACTCCCTCCCAAACATAGCCGACATGACATCCTACTAACACAAAGCTAAGGTTTTCTCCATGCTCAACCTCCTGTAGGGCTATTATCAGGTGTTCAATAACCAAGAAGATATCCCCAAGACTACCCTCACCCCGTCCTTCGGTATATACACCTTCAATTACTCCTGTTTTGGCCTTCAAAATGCTTTTCAATGCCTCATGAATGGCATCTTACGTGACTTCCTCTTCTGTGTATGCTACATGGACAACATAATCATGACCTCTTCCTCCAAAGGGGATCACCTTTGTCACCCAAGCATTGCGCTCGACTGCCAACAACAAAACAGCCTTGTAGTCCGGTATGACAAGTATATCTTTGGCGCAAATGAAGTATTGTTCTTAGGGTACCGCATAAATCCTGAGGGAGTCCACCCACTCCCTAAGAAGGTAGCAGTAGTTCAGAACTTCTCCACGTCCTCGACCCTCGAAAAACTGTAAGATTTCTTGGGCATGATCAACTATTATCACTATTAACTTGACAGCCATCGCCACTACTCTTGCCTCCCTCTACGCCTCCCTCAAGGGCATGAGAAAAGACCTGCAGTGGGGTCTCTTCAAGAAGCACCCATTGGCAACGTATAAAAATTCCCTATCAACTGCTGCTGCTCTTGCTTTTCCCGTGCCACATGAACTCCTCTTTCTCTTCAGCAATATCAGCAACGTCGCTATTGGTGCAGTAGTCGAGCAGGTGGTCAACGGCTCGCCATGCCTATTGGCATTTTTCAGTAGAAATCTGTACAAAGCGAAATCTGGGTACTCTACCTTTAAACGCAAATAGCCGGCTGTGCATTTGGTTGTCTGTCACTTTTTCCACTTTTCACATGGACCAGATGCCTCTGGTGCACGCCTTCACTCGACAGTCCAACATCTCTCCGCCGTGGCTAAATACAATTGTACCCTTCAACATGTCTCTGGGCATATGAAACCCCATTGCTGATGCCCTGTCAAGAAACATATTGGCCGCCATTCACCTGGGATTGGATAACAATACCTTAGTAGAAGCCTAACGGAAAGATTCAGATTACGAAGCATATAGGACATCTTGCACATCCTCCCATTGGAAAGAAGTCCCCCTTTAACAATTCCAAAGCCACCCTCTGTAACGTTAGTAACAGTAGACCTCGACCGTGGATACCTACCCCAATGTCCCGAAAGGTGTTTGATTTCATTCACGGCCTTTCAACTTCCTAGCGCAGATCTACTACACAGTTACTGAGGACAAAGTTCATTTGGCGCAGCATTACTAAGGATAATAAGGATTGGGTTCGTGCCTGTACTTCATGCCAGACTTCAAAAGTTTAACGACACAGGGATTCAAGAGTGGGCACCCTTCATCAACCTTTGCGTCCTTTTGTCCACATTCTCATCAACATAGTAGGTCCCCTACTCACATAACAAGGACATCATTACCTGCTTACCGTCATCAACCACTAGTGAGATTTGGTATCCCTGAGCTTACTACTTCTGACAGGAGTACCACTTTTACCTCTCAATTGTGGACATCATTAGTGAATCTTCTGGGAATCAATATACATCATACAACCGTCTACAACCCTGCTGCCAATGGAATGATTGAACGTTTCAATCTCATTCTCAAAACAGCTTTGATTTACTTAGCTCCCCTGGGTCCTCCTGGGAATAAGTACCACTCCTAAAGATGCCCTTGATATCTTGGCAACTGAAATGGTATATAGGTACCCATTGGTCGTTCCTGTCGATTTTGTTTTCGTCTGCAACTTCCTCCGACAATCTCCAACGCTTATGTCACATTGTGGGAAAATTTTCTCTATCCTGTCAAACTTAGAAGCTCACAGCTAAGCAATACGTACCGACAGATGTGCATAATGCATCACACGTTTTCCTGCGCAACGACACTAACAAGCCAATGCAAACTCCCCCTTAAACAGGCCTATTCCTCATGATCCGTCGCAATCCAAAGGCTTTCTTACTCAAGAGTTGTGACAAAGAAAACTGGGTCTCCATTGATTGCCTAAAACCTGTGTATATCCTTGCCTACAGTATGCCTCTCAAGACCAGGCACCCCATTTCAAACGTATGTCTTTTTTAGGAGGGGAGCCATGTACCGCATGTCTTTCACAACACGCTAGTACACTTTAGCGATATTTTCTTTTTAATATATATCTTGCTGTACACCTCACTGTTAACACAACCTCTTTAAGTCTGTCTGTTCATGAATTATTTTGTTTGAGATTTTGTGACCTTCTTGTCTTCAACCTGTTGCATATAAACTCGCTATCCATTGAAATATAGTCGGTTGCATTAACCTCACCTCTCAGTCACAACCCAGCGGCTCTCCTGCATACTCCTTTTCAATCGAACTCTTCATATGACTTTCCTAGAAAGGGGACTCTGAAGAAGCACTAGTTAGTATTTGGTATATCAACAGCTTGTCCTGAGCAATATTGTGCACCTCTTTAATCTAAGCAGCCAAATTGAAGGCTTTGATACCCATTGTTTTTCATTATTCCATCCTGTTCGTAATACTAGGTATAAAGTTAATTCGAATAATCAGGCCTTCTCCATGTTAAGGCTCGATACTACCCAGTACTCTAGAAGTTTTATTCCAGCTGTGACCAAGTTGTGGGATGATCTTCCTAATCGGGTAGTTGAATCAGTAGAACTGCATCAGTTCAAACTCGCAGTAAATGTTTTTATGTTGAACAGGCTTGCATAAGTCATTTTATAGTTTATAAATTAAATATGTTGTAATGTTGTTAACGTTTTTAACGTATTTTATTTTAATTTTCATCGCTTCTTATATCGTTCGTTATTTCCTTTTATTATAATAATAATAATAATAATAATAATAATAATAATAATAATAATAATAATAATAATAATAATAATAATAATAATAATAACAATAATAATAATTTAGTTTATATTTTAAAATGCGTTCCTAATTATTTCCTGTAGGGCCAGGGTCTCATATCTCACAATTTGTTTATAATTCATATTGTAATTTTCTAGTTATGCGCAAATTTATATATGAAGTGCAGTACGATCTAAGATTAGATGGTTTACACCAAGAACCCTTAACTACCCTTTAAATTAAGCGTCCATCAGTGGTCTCAAATGATACTAATTGAGGTAATTTTGAGAAAACTAATAGTAATTTTTTTCTAATGAGTCATGAATAGTTGATAATGCTCTATTAATAAGAGGTAATTTGAGTTATTATACATTTTATAGGTAGACCACAATTTCTTTTTTTTTTTTTGTATATTTTAGGCTTGTATAATATATTAGGATAATAAGTACTAAATTTCAATCTGTAGCCTTTACGATCTCCTTCTGTGATAATGAATCATATCTAGTTCATATAACTAAAAAAAAGAACCCTTTTAGTTATGATATCAATTGCTTTCAATAGATATATTAAAATATATATAATCCAGATTTTGAGCTTCTGGTAATCAGTCCTATTCCTGAATGCAAGCTATTGTCAATATCTGTATGATTTATCGATACATGAAATACAATGTATTGATAACTGTTTTCATTCGCTACATCATTATTTTGATGATAAAGAACTAGGAACCCTTGTATAGCCCTTAAAAAAAAAATTACGATTAGGATAACAATACCCTGCCGGCTTTCAATATTGAGACCATGTTTCATAGTATATACGAATGTATGACACATTATTAAAATAAGAGAAAACTAGTTTATTATTACCCAATATACAAAGTCTAAATCTTCATTAGTTATTCATCATACAGCATTTGAGATCAATGAATTTTTCTATTTACGTATCCTGAGTAATGTTATCACTCCTATTTCAATTATTAATTAAAAGGATGAACCCCAAAAATCATTAGGAACATTTATTACTGCAGTTTCTTTTACTCAATGGCTGTGGGTAGAGTTCTTTGAATTACTTCGATACTTTTAACGAGGTAATATTCAAACAAAAGACACATAATACGACACTACCAATCAGCAGTTATTTTCCTCTAAAAAAGAAAAAAAATTTAAATCCTTAAATTTATTGCTTTTTATTTCTTGGCCTTGGCGAAAGGATGTTAAAGGCAATTCGTGTAATGAGTTTGCGTATAAGGTAGGAGATTAAAATGAAGTATTCTTTAATCTAATTTAATAATCGTAATAAGTTTCATGGCTTGATTACTGATCCAACTTCGAATAACGTCACCAATGATACAAAAATCTTTCTTCAACTACTTTGATCTAATTAGGAAACATCAGTGACTTATTTGTTGCCTTGAATATGTAATGAATTGGGGCCGTAAATTCTAAGATTAGGAGGCTATTTCTCATATTTTTGTGATTGATCAACATATTTTCTTTTGTTAATCAACAGTTGTTTTACACAAAATCGAATCAAGTTTTTTTTTACAGTATGTATACTAAACGGTATAAGTTAAAGGTATATATTAAATGATACAGTCGCCCTCCTCTTGACAGAATTACAGGTACTCTAAGCTTTCTTTTCCAGAAATGACTAATATATTTGGAAACATTGTCTAAATATTTCCCTTTGAATTCCTCCAACAGCGTTTGTATCTCCCCGTGCAACTCAATTATTATGCAAAGGATCAACTCGGAAAATTTCGTTGCAGCTCCTCAGAGGTGAAATTACCCTCTGAGCAGATATGTTCTTTATCAAAGGAGAAGGGAATCTAGAGTTAAAGATACAAGTATATTCCTGAGGCGAATATGTAACTCTTTTAATCCCTTTAAACAGGTAGTTTTCGGTTTCAATTCAATATCTAATTTGTATATTTAACGCCTTTTTATTATATAATAATTCCGGGTTTTCAGTTTCATTGTCACATTAGCCTTTTTCTTGATTGTTTTTTCCATTACCTTTCTAACACCATAAGAATTCTTTGTCTTCTTTTTAAACAATAAACAAATATTTTTCGATTACGGATGCTTACCTCGGAGGTATAATAAATATTATGAACATTATTGCTGTTGACACTGTCATTACTAATACAATGCAAAGGTAAAATCAGATAACTAATGATAATGATGCTGAAGCTATTAGTAATGTTAGAATTTAAGTAATGTATTTTCTTTTTGTAAAGGTGTCAAGCAATTAGAGTAAACCTCGGGATAACTGTCTTTTAACACTACACCGACCCATTATCAGATTCATCTCATAAACACTACTGTTTTAATAACAACTGCTGTAAATATATCTCAAATCTATTGTGACACCATCTATATAGAAATCATTCTAGCTTTTATATTTATTTCTTGACAGTGACGTAAAATTTTATAGCAGGAGTCATATTTGCTATAATCAATACTATTAATATAGATGCCATAAAACTTTACACCCTTTAATGTTTGAGATCTTTTTTACAAATATGAATTCAATAATAGTTCAAATGAGATGTTTTCACTGTCGTGATGCCTAAATTAATCAATTTTTCCCCTAAACAAAGTATTTGACGATTGAGCAACGTTTGTGGATTTCGCTAAGGAATAAGATTTTGACATTTTTACTCATCACAAATCATTTTTCTATCACCTAAATTTCTGGATATAAATTAATTAGATATTTCATTTTACAAGCATAAAAAAATGCGTGAACATAATTCATTTTTCATTTGTGATGTACAAACGTGTACAGCTAATTCATATGTAAGTTGAATACTTGAATTCAATTCAATTGACGATATGAAAACTAATCATTAATAGATAGCCAAAATTTGATATATCTCACTCTGTTATACAACATCCTTGCTTTTGATTTCAGTTTCACAAAACCAAGGTGAATTCGCCCCCAAGCTACTTGCTTCAAAATTCGTTTATTTTTTTCATATTCCTTGAAAAGAAAGCTAACGAAAGTTACAGCAAAATCGTTTCTTTCCCTAATTGTTCAGTGGCCATTGTTCTCCTTTTATGGGTGGAAGAGACTCTTTAGCTATGGTAAGCAGCTCTTCTAGGAGAAGGACACTCCAAAATCAAACCAGTGTTCTCTAGTCTTGGATAGTGCCATAGCCTCTCTACCATGGTCTTCCACTGTCTTGGGTTAGAATTCTCTTACTTGAGGGTACACTCGAGCACACTTTTCAATCTTCTTTCCCTTCTTCTTGTTTTTTTTTTTCATGTTTTTATGGTTTATATAAGAGATATTTCTCTTAATGTTATTACTCTTCTTAAAATATTTTTATTTCATTTTCCTTCTCTCACTGAGCTATTTTCCCTGTTGGAGCCCCTGGGCTTATAGCATCCTGTTTTTTCCAACTAGGGTTGTTGCTTAGCAAGCAATAATGATAATAATAACTAACAAAACAACCAATGTCTTTTCTTCTTTCCAAAAAGAACACATTCAAAACATCACAGTAACCCCTATGACTTATTATTTTTTCCCTCTGTTGAAATTTGATTGTTTCTTCTTCTTCGTTTATGTTTCCTGACCTTTGAAATGATGTAATAATTAAATTATACTAAAAACAGTCAATTTGGAAAGAACTGAATGAATTCATATACCTCGGAATTGACGCTGCTGGAATTAAAATGGATGGAGTGATCTGTGGACTGATCTTCTGAATAAATATAAAATGGTAAGTAAATAACCTCAGTAAGTTTTGTGTTTGCATATAGCTTTTCCAACTAGGGTTGTAGCTTATCTAATAATAATAATAATAATAATAATAATAATAATAATAATAATAATAATATTAATAATAATAATAACATTATTATTATTATTATTAATAATAATAATAATAATAATAATAATAATAATAATAATAATAATAATAATAAATAGTTCAATCTTGTATATTTTTATTTAGAGTCATTGATTGTTTATTCAAGCATTTATTCAAGAAACCATTTTGAAAACTGACCTTCGAAATCTTTATATTTACAGTTGAAAAATCTTAATCGAATTCCTTTATTCTTGTGCGTACTCTTCCACCGTGGCATGAAAAGTATGTAAAGACGTCGCCTGTATATTATCAATTCCTTATTCTTGTAATTTCTTTCCAAGTTTGTGGATACACTTAAAATGTAGTCAGGGTAACTGATAAGAATTTCTGACAATAAAATACCATCATCAGAAACATTGCCTAGATATAATGAAAAGAGAATATACAGGAAATCTTTATCTCTATGTTGTCACTGCTCTTAAAATACTTTATTTTCCCTTGTTTCCTTTCCTAACTGGGCTATTTTCCCTATCGTGGCCCCTGCATCGTGCTTTCCAACTAGAGTTATAGCTTAGCAAGTAATAATAATAATAATAATAATAATAATAATAATAATAATAATAATAATAATAATGATAATAATAATAATAATAATAATAATAATAATAATAATAATAATAATAATAATAATAACACTGAAAATTTAATAATGCAAAGCATCAAAGGAATAGCAGCAAAACGTGTTAAGGAACAATCTCCAGCCATTCATGTAGTCGGAAACGACTTGGAAAACCTATTTCCTCTTCAACGTGGACAACCATAATAACGCTTTCAAGGAAAGCCATTAGCTGCCAGGGCTGAGAGAAAAAAGAAGAAGGAAAAAACGAGAGCGGATCGCCCTGAAAAATGATAACCTGGTTTAACGGATAGTCTCGACATAGAGGCCCGCTCAGCCCTTCATTAAATCTCGTAATTAGAAGCTTGACATTTTTCTTTCCCTTATTATTTCAAAGTGAATTAAATAAGCGGAAAAGGACATTGCCATCCACGGGGATTATTCTCTCTTCTTATTTATCATCATAATATGTGTTTTCAGCAGTTCTTGGTTTTCCAATGTTTTATTCATGTAAAGACTCAGACTTCTTGCAGAGGAAAAATATCCAATACATGAACATGTAAATTCATTAAATACCGAGTTCCAGATTCAGCGGCTGTTAAAATCAGTGTACACTTTTACTCCAAAATATATTTTATTACCCTGCCTATCTAATATCTGTCCGAGTATAAACAAGAGCTCTATTCATGATAATGATAATGTATTATTCGTAGGAGCTGTAATCTGCACTATATATTGCTTGGACCTTGTATACACTGACTCCCCTGGCGTTATAACTGGTAAGGTTGGTTCTCCAGTCGGGACAGCTGATCATGCCTTGATTTCATTATTAGTGAAGACTGAGCAGCCTGTCCCTGATATATCATATTCTTGTAAAATTTATATGAAATCCCAAGCAGACTGGAATGGGATTTTACATGATCTTTTGTGCTTGAATTGGTCACAATTATATAATAGTGTAGATCCCGTTGTCCCTTTGAATGAGAATCTAGTCAACATAATTGATAGGCGTATCCCTTCTCGTGTGCTAAGGTACCGAGTGAAGGACAAACCGTGGTTCAATGATGATTGTAGACGTGCTTTTTTGGAGAAGCAGGAGGCCTATCAACTTTGGAAGGGTAACAGATCAGATTTGACCTGGAACAACTATACTCAGCTTCGAGCTTTTGCTCAGAGAGTTTATGCCTCAACTGAAAAGGAGTACAATTTAACCATAAAAGAAACACTTTCTGGTACAACTCAGGAACATAAATGGTGGTCTACCCTTAAATCTGCACTCTTTGGTGTAGATGCAACAGTTCCTCCTTTACCTAAACCAGATGGTTCAGTCACTCACTGTCCAAAGGAAAAGGCAACCCTTTTGGCTGATGTTTTTGACAGTAAACAGAGTAATGAAAAACTTGAACTTCCTCATTCCTGTTTTCCTGAGGCTAAACTAACTAGTTTAGCTTTTCGATCTCGTGAGATTAAAGCTCTGTTGATGGACCTTGATGCTTATGGAGGTGTTGACCCAAATGGTATTTTTCCTTTGTTTTTTATAAAGACAGCAGATTTCTTAGCTCCAAAGTTATCTGTTATTTTGCGCAAGTTAGCAAGACGAGGAGCTTTTAGCACTAGTTGGAGAATTGGAAATGTTACTCCTCTATGTAAATGTGTTTGTGGTAGCTCAAGTCCCACTGATTACCGCCCAATTTCCATAACTCCCATATTATCTAAAGTTTTTGAACGTCTTCTGGCAAAACGTCTTAATAGGTTTGCTGAAGGTAATCATCTACTCCCTAGTTTGCAATTTGGTTTTCGTAAAGGCCTTGGAGCATGTGATGCCCTTCTTACAATCTCCAATACTGTACAGAAATCCCTTGATTGTGGTCGGGAAGTTCGTATGATTGGCCTTGATTTTAGTGCTACCTTTGACCGTGTTAATCATGAGGCCCTTGTTTTCAAACTGAAACAGTTGGGAGTGGGTGGGTCGTTTCTTAGCATTATTATTGATTTTTTAAGTAATAGATCTCAAAGAGTTGTTGTTGATGGGCACCATAGTGATTATAGGAATGTGATATCCGGTGTTCCACAGGGTAGTGTTCTTGGCCCATTACTTTTCATACTATATACACATGACATGTGGTTTGGCCTAGAAAACAAGCTTGTTGCATATGCAGATGATGCTACTCTCTTTGCATCAATTCCATCCCCTGAATGTAGATCTAGGGTTGGTGAATCCCTTAATAGAGATTTAGCTAGAATTAGTGCATGGTGCAAATTATGGGGTATGAAGTTGAATCCTAACAAAACTCAAAGTATGATTGTAAGTAGGTCAAGGACGGTGGTTCCTCAACATCCGGATCTCAGTATTGATAATGTTTCTTTAAATATGTATGACTCTTTCAAAATTTTAGGTGTGATTCTCGACAGTAAATTTACTTTTGAGAAACATATAAGGTCTGTGTCTTCTTCAATTTCACAAAAAATAGGCTTATTGAGAAAGTCTTTCAAGATTTTCGGTGATCAATCTATTCTGAAGAAGTGTTTTAATTCTTTCATTCTACCTTGTTTTGAGTATTGTTCTCCTGTCTGGTCTTCAGCTGCTGATTCTCATCTTAATTTGTTGGACAGAAACTTACGGTCTATTAAATTTCTTATTCCTGATCTAGATATTAATCTCTGGCACCGTCGTTCAATTAGTTCATTATGCATGTTGCATAAGATTTTTCACAACTGTGACCATCCTTTACATTCAGATCTCCCTGGACAATTCTATCCTGTTCGTAATACTAGGCAGGCAGTTAATTCTAATAGCCAGGCCTTCTCCATCACGAGGCTCAATACTACGCAGTACTCTAGAAGTTTTATTCCAGCTGTGACCAAGTTGTGGAATGATCTTCCTGATCGGGTGGTTGAATCAGTAGAATTTCAAAAGTTCAAAGTTGGAGCAAATGCTTTTTTGTTGACCAGGCGGACATAGTCTTTTTATAGTTTATTTATGACATATTTGTTTTTGATGTTGTTGATAGTTTATTATATGACATGTCTGTTTTGACGTTGTTTCTTATTTTAGAATGATTTATTGTTAATTTGTTCTCTTCATTTATTTATTTCCTTATTTCCTTTCCTCACTGGGCTATTTTTCCCTGTTGGAGCCCCTGGGCTTATAGCATCTTGCTTTTCCAACTAGGGTTATAGCTTGGATAGTAATAATAATAATAATAATAATAAATAAAATTAACCAAAGAAAAAAAAATCATTACTTTTGCTGTTTGTCTTAGTCTTGTGATAAATCCTTGACCCTTGACATTTTCGTTTTAATCTCATAAAAGCTTGAAGTAAGTTACCAACACATTTAAAAGCAAAATCAAAACAAATATTAATTTCCCGATGGCAAGCCTTTGGGGGAATTGTCTCATCACTGTCTTGTTCTGAGAAAGGAAGAATGTTGCTCATATATCCCGTGCAATACAAGCGAAAGGAAAAGGGCTGACCTAAGTTTTTATATTTCTTGAAGAGTCTCTACTGGAACGAATGAGAAAAAAAGTGATAGGCAGAGATGAAGAATAAGCAAATACGAAAAAAAAAATAAATAAAATAAAAAAAAAAGAGTTAAATAAGGATACTGCAAGAAAGCTATGGGATTTTTTAGGGGTGGTTTTCATGTATTCAAGGAGGATGATGGCTTGATACAGGAAAACCTCAAATTAATCAATCAATCAATCCTGGTAGATGACTCACGGGCCTTCAGTCAACTTCCAAGAATAAATGACAAGGGGAAATGAAGACAATAACAATCCTTGCAGTCATCTGCTATGTGCCGAAACCAAGTTGAACAATCCTCCAGAGAAACTTACTGATACACTCCACAGCCTGAGAAGAAGATTGCTAAACAGATTCACTTATTCAGCTATGTGAATCTTTTAGCTACATTTTCATTCAAAATTATATTTCAATACTTTCCATTCTATTTAATTCACTAAGAATACATAAAGACTGCAAAATTTCCACTGATTTTTCTGAAATGCATATGTACAATTTGTACCAGAGGCCATTTTATTTCATTATGCTAGCGTCTCTGATTTGTAAAAAGTTACCCATTTTCTGTTTTAGATCAGGATTTTCAAAACTAGGCCACAGTATCTTGTCCATTCCATTTCCTGTCCACATCACAAAATCAATGCCATCGAGAGAGAAATGAGGGATGTGAAATGAGAATATAGTTCTACTCTCAGAAACCGGAAGCTTGTTTTCGATATAAGTGGTTTATACAGTATAAGTCATTTATAGAGTATTGGTTTATACAGTATAAGTCATTTATAGAGTATTGGTTTATACAGTATAAGTCATTTATAGAGTATTGGTTTATAAATTATATGTAATTTATACGTAAAGCTACTGTATTAACCATACAGTTGCTTTATGTCATTTACACATCATATGTTTTACCCATTATACATTATACGTTCATGAATTGGTCGTTGATGTTAATATTTTGAGAATCAATGTTTTAATGGAATAAAACAATAAAAAGGAAAATACCAA
>NC_090748.1:47742065-47744565 GCF_036898095.1 Palaemon carinicauda
GGAGGGGGAGGGGGGTGTTGCTTAAAATATTTCTAGATCTTACCTCACTGCATCTATAACGTTTAAAACGCTTACAGAAGAATAAAATTGATGCCTGATCTTTGCTCTGGCAGCATCTTTAACGCTTAAGAGGCTTCCAGAAGACTGACAGCACTGTCAGATATTTACTCAGATAACATCTATAACGTATAGAGTCATCAGCAGCCGCTGCCTGGTTCTCCATTGTCCTAGCTTGAGTGGGAGAGGGGGAATGGCGCTGATGTGTATAAGATCAGTCTTTATGCCAATGTCCCTTACCCTTGTCCCTGCCATTCATGAGCGGCCTTTAAACCTGATGTGTTTTCCTCGGTAGCTTTATGTGGTCTACCACTTCTTTCATCTTTGACTGTCCCATCTTTTATATATATATATATATATATATATATATATATATATATATATATATATATATATATATATATATATATATATATATATATATATATAACAATAGGTTTCCCAACGGTCTCGTGTGTTACGTTGTTTCCTTGTTTTCTGTTTAATTCAGGTGCAATCTTCCGAATAATTTCAGACATGATTAATAAAATTATCTCAATTTGTTCTTCTTTGGTCAAAAGAAGCTTAAGGGTTTGAAAAAAACGTCTAGGTTAAATTCGTGAATTTGAAAGGTAGACAGATCAGAATAGCAAAATATATATATATATATATATATATATATATATATATATATATATATATATATGTATGTATGTATGTATATGTATATATATATATATATATATATATATATATATATATATATATAAATATATATATATATATATATATATATATATATATATATATATATATATATATATATACATATATATATATGTATATATATATATATATATATATATATATATATATATACATATATATATATGTATATATATATATATATATATATATATATATATATATACAGTATATACTGTATATATATATATATATATATATATATATATATATATATATATATATATATATATATACAGTATATACTGTATATATATATATATATATATATATATATATATATATATATATATATATATATATATATATATATATATACAGTATATACTGTATATATATATAAATATATATATATATATATATATATATATATATATATATATATACATATATATATATGTATATATATATATATATATATATATATATATATATACATATATGTATCTATATATATATATATTTATATATATATATATATATATATATATATATATATATATATATGTATAAATATATATATACATATACATATATATATATATATATATATATATACATATATATATATATATATATATATATATATATATATATTTATATATATGTATATATATATATATATATATATATATATGTATGGTGACTTTTCCATCACCCTTTAAACAATATATCTAAAAGCTCAACCACCGCATATTTTGCAAAGTGTTTTGTTCTAATTCTGATTCTCGAAACAATATTCTGAAATTTAGAAAATCGATTTAAGAAAATAAATTTTGTGGGCCGTTTTTGTATATGTGGATGTGTGTTTGAGAGAGAGAGAGAGAGAGAGAGAGAGAGAGAGAGAGAGAGAGAGAGAGAGATTTCACCTTTAGATTTACCTCTGGATTGGTTTCACTCCTTCCAAGGTGTGACGTCTACTTTTAAAGGTCCTCCTTTGTAAGGATTCAGACATTAACTGTAATTGTATTTGATTGAATTGGTTCTAAATCCGACTTCCAAAATGGATGCAAACTGTCAGTTCATGAGATAATTGCGTCTGGTATCGGCGGTCTCTTAAATGACCTTTGGTCTTTCCTCTTACCTTCCTTCCGTATACAGATAACGTTTGATTAGATATGGTGTGAATGCATCAAGAGAAACACTTCCATAGGTCGTAGGCAATCTCGGCTGGATCTTGCCGGAGTAGGATGGGGAAAGGATATTTGACTCTGGTTTTCGAACTTTGATTTAATTGAAGAGCGGGGGATGGAAATTCATTGCTGTGCTGATGAATTTAGAATCAAGCCTTTGTAAGTTTCTCTCTATATGGGTTATTCTGCAGAGATTTGATGCTACGCTGGTAGTTGATAAATTTCCCAACTTTCAATTTGATATACCAGAGTTTCACTTTTTCCACAAAGAGTAGCAATCCTTCAAATTATTCTATTTAGCTTCAGTCAAATGGTGCTGGAAACAACACTGACAAGCAATAGTCCATAATTGGTGTCACCAACAACCATACTTTATGTGAATGTTCTCATAATCAAGGCCAACTTTTGACGACATTCTTTATGGAACCTGTCAATATAAAATAACTATTATAATGTTATCATTAGAAGTAGTGAATGCGTTTCAATATGTCCGTATTAAGGGCAACATTCTTTGTGTTCTTCTGGTAAGCTTCTTTATTTGTGTTATTCTCGGAAAGCGTCTGCAG
>NC_090748.1:47754565-47757065 GCF_036898095.1 Palaemon carinicauda
AAAGCGCTGCTTTCCAGGGGTGAAATATCCCCTCTCATGTTATATGCATTTAACGACTTATTATATTTTCTTATGTTTCATGTTAAATAGTGAATCTATTATCCTCTCCAAAAGTATCCTATGGCACCCTATATTCAATTCTAACTGGTCAAATTAGGCAAATATTCATAATTTTCTTGTGATATACATTTTCACTTTAAATTATTGTGTATTTGATTCCTTTATTTCATCTAAAAAATTAATTCAGATTTTTAGATTTATGAAATTTAGAAGATTTTGATAATATACAGTATATTATTATCATCATTAATATTTGATTTTGGTTAATCACAGTCCACGGACTGTTGGTTTATAGTATGAGATTCCGCGTTTCATCCAGGTTCCTTATGAATCCATTACTTTCATAACTGAATGTGCTGTTTCAAGTAGCAAGTCCCTGGTTTATATCTGCTCCTACTTTTTCAGGTTCCTTCTCAATGACTTAGGTATGGCCCCTCGTACTTCTATGGTTATTGACATCACTTCTACTTGCATATCCCACAGCCTTCTCTTTTTAATTCGTAAGTCTTGGTACTTTTCGATTTTTTTCTCTCTCCATATCGTGCACTCTTGAGTCCCACGAAACTGAAATATCTATGAGTGATACTTATTTTCATTTGCTTGTCGCCCAGAGTGACGTCCGGTAGATGTGCTTGTTTCACCATGTCCATCCTTACACTGTAGTCCCAGAGTAGATTAGCCTGGTCATTTCCTACCGCAGCTTCAGCATCATGTTAATCTCCTCATACGCCTATTGACGCAAAGAACCTCGGTTAGATTTTGCCTGTTGTCTCTATCTTGACCTTTTAATTCAATGCTTCTCCATTCATCTCCTCCTACTTCACGTTTCATGGTTCTCACCCATGTAAGCCTGGGTCTTCCAACTCTTCTAGTACCTCGTGCAGCGCAGTTATATGTTTAGTGAACTAATCTCTCTTGGGAAGTGAGGAAAGCATGCCCAAGCCATCTCCTTCTGCCCCTCACCATGATCTCATCCACAAAAGGCACTCGAATAATCTCTCTTATAGTTTCATTTCTAATCCTCTCCTGCCATTTATGGTCAGGTGGGTAAAACTCGCACATGGGGTAGACCCATACATCATCAATAAACAAATGACTATAGTGCACCTCGTGACTAAGTTGCTAGTGAGGAAGAAGAAGCAGACGCTCCATAACGATGCCAATAACGCTAACCGCTTCGTTTGTTTACAAAGTAAGATTTTCGTTTTTTCGGTTGTCAAATGTAACTTTCAGTTAATTATTATAGTGTGCCATGATAGTGAATATGGCAAGATCATGTTAATACAGATTTCATTAGTGAAAATTGTTATGTGCATGCAACATGGGATGAAATAATAAGGACCCAATCAAAATTGACACCAAGATGTGATTTGGAAAAAAAAATAAATAAATAAAAAAAGGTGCCGGGGAATACACCTACGGATACACGGATACAAGCTGTACATGCGCATTTTCCAAGTGTTGGTATTTTATAAACAATTGAGAAAATAAATGAAAGAGTGATTGTGTGTATACCTTTTAAAGAAAGTAAGTATCACAAATGAAATAGAGCCATAAAAGCACAGGAAATTTGTTTTTTTTTTTAGTGACTATAAGTGTTAGATAATGCGTGTTATTGATAAGAAGTGCCTATGACTAATATTTAGAGTAATATTCAGGTTTCAAAGAAAAAACATTCTGGTGACAACCCGTGCACATAGGCTAGGCTACTATACGGGCCTTTACTGTGGTCAAGTCTATTTTAGGTTAGGCTCAGCTATTAATTTTTGTGATTCATCTTAGGTTAGGTGTTATTTTTATAATTTACTGTAGTCAAGGCTATTTTAGTTTAGGCTAAGCTATCCATTTTGTAATTCATCTTAGGCTAGCCTGTTATTTTTATAATTTCATAATTTTCTATTCTTTGATTTTATAAATCCATTTATTCAAGCCAACCTTCAATAATTTATTAGATTTTTCGGTAGAATGGTTTCATTATAGTTTTACCCTACTTTAGTAGTTCATTTTGTTTTTAGATGGATGATTTCATACTCGTGTACCTGGAGGTTGAAGAACGCCGCCACTCGGTATGCTGCGAAGATTCTGAACATCAGGGGGGATGACCAGAGTGAGGTGTCATTTCTGAAGGTCAAGGCACACTATACGAGGGACACCTTTTGGTTCTAAAACATAAAGGACGCTGAGGTAGTACCACGGAGGCGTTGTAATGGGGTGCTGCACGTAGTGAAGAGCAGCACAAAGGGGCAGTTCAACACAGAAGTCTTGCATGGCGTTTCCTACTTCCCACACATATTGAATCCCTAACTTTTGACATCATTGCACCTCTCACATGTCGAGATTTTCAAATCTTTCTCTGCTCGCTCATAAAACTTCGTGATTCTCTATTTCTTCACAAATTATCCTCTTTCCATTATTCCACGTTGTCAAACAATCTCAATCC
>NC_090748.1:47764565-47779565 GCF_036898095.1 Palaemon carinicauda
TAAAGTACATAAAAGGAATAAACTTGTTAGAATTGCCGATACATCAGCAGGCGGATGGGAAACTATCAGGCAGTACGAAACAAATCCTGTTGCGTCCAACAGTGAGGATGAATCTAGAATAAACAAGGCTGAGAGCAGGGCACTCAAAAAGCCGGAAACAATTATTGGGGTTCAGGCGTTTCCGGTCAAAAACCATATGGATCCGGTCCGGTTGGAAGAGGCAGGTTTTTTCGAGGCCAAACCAGCACCAATAGTTTCAACACCAGAAGTTCCGGCTTCGTCGCTCCAGGACCCTGTTTTGCTTGTGGGAAGTTCTCACACTTCCGACGGAATTGTCCTTATTCCAGAGGTGCAACCCTTTTCGGAGCAGCCAGTGCCGGCGGGGAGCAGGCAACTGGTGGGCCAGCAAGGAAGTAAACCGGAGGTGTCAACAGACTTGTTAGAAGATGAGTATTTTGACTTTAATAGATTTACCCATGATTTTTATGAATATGAGCAGGGACAGAAAAGTATAATAGTTAGGGGTAGGTTAAAGAAACATATTAAATTTTGGAGGTCATTTGACTCGAGTGATTTTGTACTCAACGTAATAGAAAAAGGCTATAAGTTACCTTTGTATTCGAAACCTTCGAGAACATTTTGTAAAAACAATAAACCTGCTTTGTTAGAATTTGATTTTGTTTCAGAAGCTATCCAAGATCTAGTAGATAGAGCACTAATATCAGTTTGCGAAAGCCCCTCCCCCCCATGTTGTAAATCCGTTGACTGTTTCCATTCAAAATTCTAAACGCAAAAGACTTATTCTTGATTTAAGAGAAGTGAATAAGCATTTGTGGAAACAACCTGTAAAATATGAAGATATTAGAATTGCATTATCATTATTTAAAAACAAGGGTTATCAAATTAAGTTTGATTTGACCAGCGCTTATCATTTTGTTGACATCTATGAGCCTCACACAGAATACCTTGGGTTTTCTTGGATAAATAGGGAAGGAAAGACTAATTTTTACAAGTTTAATGTTCTCCCTTTCGGAATTTCAAGCGCCTGCTATATGTATACAAAGTTGACAAGACCCCTGCTGAAGATATGGCGCGGTGATGGAAGGTTTGTCACCATGTTCTTAGATGATGGATACGGTTGTTCGCAATCTCTTGATGGCGCAATTAAACTTAGCCACCATACAAAAAATGATCTGTTGTCATTGGGATTTATCCCGAATGCAACAAAATGTATCTGGTCACCCACTCAGGTTCTGGAGTTTTTAGGTGTGATGCTTGATTCCGGAAACAGTTCGATATTCATCCCTGATCGAAGATTACTTAAGTGCATCAATACGATTTCAGAAATATTGAATAGTATTAAAGTACACAGGTACGTTCATGTTAAGAAAGTAGCCAGCTGTATTGGTCAAATTATTTCAATGAGTGTTGTCATAGGAAAAGTTTCTCAAATAATGACCCGGAATTTAAGTATTGACGTACTCGTTGCTAGTCACTGGGATCAGTATATAAAAATTCCTGATGAAAGTAAGAGACAACTAGAATTTTGGTAAATATCTCTGTCGGAACTGAATATAAAACATACCAATGTGTCTTCTCAATGCTCAAAAATTGTGTATCCTGACGCTAGTAGTACAGGGTTTGCTGGCTATGCAGTCAGTGCGAAAACCGGTATTTCATATGGTGCATGGTCCATTGAAGAACGTCTTAAGTCTTCGACATGGCAAGAATTGGTAGCTGTTTATCGTGTTTTACAGTCGTTAGATCATATTCTGACTGGTCAGAAGGTGAAATGGTTTACTGACAATCAAGGGGTTGAAGCGATCATATCGAAAGGTTCTATGAAGGTGGAATTGCAAAGTATAGCTATTGATATTTTTCGGTTTTGTATTGCAAAGTCTATTTTGTTGGAAATGGAATGGATTCCTTGAACAATGAATGAAAAAGCAGATTATCTGTCCAAGATTATAGACATTGATGACTGGGGTATCTCATTTAAAATATTTGATATGATTCAGGCTAAATTTGGAAATACACATATTGATTGGTTCGCTTCCGAACATGATGCGAAACTGAATTCGTATTATTCAAGATATTGGAGTCCCACGTGTAACGGTATAGACGCTTTCTCAGAATATTGGGGAGGAAAGTTCGGATTATTTGTTCCCCCAATCACTGTCATTACACAGGTTATCAGGAAAATGGCCTTTGACAAAGCTGCTGGTGTTCTTGTTGTGCCTTGCTGGAAATCAGCTTTGTTTTGGCCATTTCTTTGTCCAACCGGGTCATTTATACCAGAGGTAGTTGATTGGTTCGATTTACCAATTAACAGAGAGAATTATGTGTCAAGTAGGAGTGGAAAAGGTATGTTTGGAAATATTGATTTGAATTTCCGTATGTTGGCACTGAAAGTTGATTTTTCTTCAATAAGTTAGTCAATATTATATTTGCGGTGAATGTGAGGCTACGTCCCTCGTACGGAACTGCTTGTATAAAAGTTACACTAATTTTTGGTTTTATGAAAATTGACAAACTCGATACTGCATTCAAAACATAACTTTAAAGACGGAGATGCAAAATAGTCAGTGGTAATTGAAGCACACGCAGTATTGCGTAGGTGCAGTAATATTTCAGAAATTATAATATAAATTAAGCCAGTATTGCCGTGTTTGGAAGCGCAAGCAGTATTGCGGGAGTGCAGTTTTATTTAAAAAAAAAAGAAAAAAAAGTATTATATAAATAAAGGCAGTATTGCCGTGCTTGGAAGGGCAAGCAGCATTGCAGAGGCGCAGTTATAATAAAAGCAGTAGTGCCGTGCTTGAATGCGCAAGCAGTATTGCGGAGGCGTAGTTATAACAAGGCAGTATTGCCGTACTTGAGGTTGAGAGCGCAAGCAGTATTGCAAAGGCGCAGTTATATAAAGGCAGTATTGCCGTGTTTGAAAGCGCAAGCAGTATTGCGGAGGCGCAGTTATAACAAAGGCAGTATTGCCGTGTTTGAAAGCACAAGCAGTATTGCGGAGGTGCAGGTATATTTGAATTGGTCTTTAAAAGTTTAAATTTATCATATTGAAGTTATGTCCAATTTCAGTTTTATTAACCATCGACTTTACGTGTGTTTTTTCAGATCCATAAGACCAAAATTGATCAGCTCCCAGAAGTGATGGCGGGAAAAGTGCACAACTTCCGAATTTGTGCGTTTGTGCGTTTTCAGAAGTGGGTATCATGCAACGGCTTGGGATGTGGAGACGCTTTGCCCGCCAAATCTTTCATAGTAGCGATATATTTGGCTTCTTTAATTCAGTCTGTAAATTCACCTAGTCCAGTTATTGCTGCTTTCTATGCAATAAAATGGTACCATGACATTAACGGTCTATATTCTCCAACGAATTCAAAGTTAGTTGAAAATATTTTAGAAGTGGCCAAAAGAGTTTTGGGGAAACCAGTCGTTAAAAAGAACCGATCACTGCTGATATCATTACCTCTCTGTACAACAGACTATACGAATACAATAATATAAAAAATCAGAGAACAATTTGTTTATTTTTGATAGGCTTTTTTGGATTTCTGAGAAGTCGTGAAATGTTAAGTATTAAGATATCTGGCCATTTTTATGGAAGGCAGCAAGACTGACAAATATAGAGATGGTTCTTGGATAATGATTACAAAAACAGGTACATATATTTGTCCTGTAGATAACACTGTGAAATTAATAAAATGGGCAAACTTGAAAGGTGATGATTACTTGTTTTGTAATTTAAGTGCTACAAAATCTAGACATAAGGTGAGAAATGTGAACAAAATGATGTCCTACACAAATCTTCGTGACATATTCATAAATGCAAGGAAGCCTCATGTGTCAGATGTGAAAAAGTATTGTGTTCATTCTTTAAGATCTGGAGGAGCCACCGCAGCAGCTAACAACGGTGTCAAAGATCGTATGTTTAAACGACATGGTCGTTGGGCTAGCGAAACCACAAAAGACGGTTATGTGAAAGATAGTATCGCTGAAATGTTAAAAGTATCTCTAAGTCTTGGCTTGTAGAAGTATTGTATTTGTTCATTATATTGCTGATCCAAACATGTTTAACATTTATTTATTACAAAGGAAGGCCCCTGTTCTTTATATTCAGCAACCTCCGAGTGCTATATGAACTTTCGTACCCAGATTCAATAAATGAAATTTGATTTTACTTAGTTTTATTTGTCCGTCCATACTGAGACATGGAGTATATACAGGAAATGTAATTTTCCACGTTTGAATTTATGAATAAGAGGAAAATTAATTTCCTTGATGGATGGAATGTCCAGTAGGCGGCGTGTCAGTAAGTCTTGCTTGGTTGGTCTAGGGTGGTGATCAAGTCATTCAGCTTCGAACGTTGGACTGAACGGACAAGCTATTATGAAACAAACAAAAAATTAAATTGATGTTATTAAGCTTTTTGTTTGGATCAGCAAAATGTAGTTATCATGATTGTTTAAATGTAATGGTGTATGTATAAAGAGTCTAAATGCCTTAAGTAAAGACATCGTGTTTCAGCAACGTCCGAGTGCTATACGAACAGTCCTACCCAAATTCAATAAATGAAATTTGATTTGACTTAGTTTTATTTGTCCGTCCATACTGAGACATGGAGTATATACAGGAATTTGAGATATCAAAGATTTTACAAATTGACCGAACCAAACTGCTTTCAAAATTTCTACCTTGGTCAGAATGTAGTCTTCCCGGATTGCCAAATTTATAAAATACCTTGTTAACCAAAATTCGAGCTACAGTGGTTACTTTTTGGTCTTTAGTAGGGAACGCTCATAAAAATTTGCTAAACATATCCGTTAAAATAAAAATGGGCTCTTTACACGTTGAAGATTTCTCAACAGAATAGAAGTCCATTGCGATAAGTTCAAATGGTCTGCTGGTTTCAATGTGAACTGGAGTAGTTGTAACACACGGCATCTCCTCCTTTGTGGTCAAACACACTAAGCAATTTTAAATATATTCACTAACAAAACCCCTAACATTTGGCCCATAAACCCTCTCTGTTAAAACTTTCTCTGTTCTATCTATTCCCTGGTGACCAAAGTTATCATGGAGTTCCAACAAACACTTTTTCCGAACTTATTGGAACTGCTAACCTCCATTTTGATCTTTGGAATTCGTCGGTATCTACTTTATAAATTTATTTCTTCTCTTATCTGTAAATTTTCTAATTCTCTCTTCCATGTGATTAATTCAGGTTGTAATTTAAAAATCTCTGTTTCCGCCGGTTCACCAAAAATCCATTTGCTAACAACTGTTAAAATAGGACATGTCTTTTGCTTGGTCTCTACATCCTCCTAAGGTTCAATCCAGATATCATCACCATCAGGTTCTTCTGCGTCCCTAACCTGCCTCGAGAGCACATCAGCATTAGAGTTTTCCTTTCCTGGCTTGAACTTTATTTCAAAATCAAACACTGCTAAATCTGCAACCCATTTATGCTCAGTGTGGTCTAGCTTAGCTGAACTCAAGTTACTTAGAGGTCCAATATCTGTAAAAACAGTGCACCTACTTCCAATCAGATACATCTTCAACTTCTCAGCCATTGCCCAATGCAGACCACATAATTCCAACTTCCTTGAGCTATAATTTCTCATGTTGCTCTCATAGTTTCTTAAGGATCGACTAGCATAATCTACTGGATGTAGCTTCTTGCCACTTTTTTTGTGATAATACTGCCACTAGACATTCAAAACTTGCATCGATTTCTAAAGTAAAGTCCTTACCAAATGCAATTCCTTGCAATATGGGAGCATTGATGAGAGATTGTTTCAATGTCTGAAATGCCTGTTCTTTCTCATGCCATTTATCCACAGCTTTCTCGCTAGATTTCTTTATTTTCCCCTCTTACAGTGTGTTGAGTGGTTTAACAATTTGAGCTGAATTTTTTTATAAAACACCTGTAGAAACTACAGAGCGCTAAAAAACCTCTCACCTCTTTTACATTCTCTGGTCTTTTCCATTCTTCTACAGTCCTTACTTTTTCTGGGTCTGGACCAATACCGTCATTACTGATTATAAATCCTAAATATCTGACGCTAGTCTTCAGAAAATGACATTTATTCGGCTTTAACCTCAGGCCAAAATCCTTTAACCTTTTTAATAATAATAATTTTTTTTTCTAAATGTTCATCTATAGACTTTGTGAAGATAATAAGATCATCCAGATAAATAAGTAAAAAATCATAAACAAAGTCTCCCAAAATGTTTTCCATACACCTCTGAAATGTAGCAGGGTTATTTGTGAGTCTCATTGGACACTTTCTCTACTGGTAATGACCCCAAGGGACAGAAAATGCTGTCTTATGCCTGTCTTCTTTTTTCAGTAGAATCTGATTATAACCTTGTGCCAAGTCAAAAGTAGAACAGTAGTTACCCCCCTCTAATACGTCCAGACTTTCAGATATTCTCGGTAGAGGAAAAGCGTCCTTGATAGTTATCTTATTCAACTTCCGATAATCAATAGTTAACCTAAGTCCCCCTCCTTTCTTTTTTACCAAAACTATTGGAGCAGGCTTAAGGGCTTTTACTTTCCTCAATAACCCCTCTTCTTGTCAGATCCTCTAACAGTTCTTTGGCCTCTGGTATTAAGGCAGGGGCAATTCGCCTGTATGGCAGTTTAATGGGCGTTTCATTTGTTAGTTTTATTTCGTGTTCCCATCCCTTTGCTGTACCCAAGTCCTCTTCATGAAGCTCAAAACAGTCTCTATACCTATGAATAATCTCTTCCACTTTACATAAGGCCTCTTCATTTATGTTCTCATTAACCTGTATTCCTAGTGCTTTCCTAATATCCCTTAATTCTCTTTTTGTTAATATCTTATTGTCTGAACAAGTCTTTGTTTACTGCTACGGCTAAAGTTGCTTCAGCAATCCCTCCATTTGCGTCTATTGTTATTTCATCCTCATTCCAATTTGCTAAGCAAAAAAAACCTACACCCCATTCAATAGCTGTAAAATAGGAACTATATGTACACCTGGCTGTAGATCGTCAATTTCTTCACTTGCAATGCCTTCTAATAAAATATTCTCTCTTGGAACCTTCTTCAATTTATCAATAAATACTTTGATTACCTTCCTACTTTGACCAGGGATTTTTCTATTTTGTTTAGGTACACAGATTGCATAACCCAATTGTTCATCGTCTGCCCAAACTTTGAGGTTTTGAGCTACCCTTCGCATGCAACAGTCTAACTTTTCATTTTTTCTCTTTTGACCACCGCAGTCGATTCCATCTTCAAATAAATGTGATAGTCCCCATATATTGAATAAAGACGTTAAAATATTCATACCTAGCAGGCATTCTTGTTCAGTATTAATTCCCTAGACCCCTCACTCCTTGATCTTTTTTAACGTAAAGTACACATTTCTCTACACAAATGTCATTAACATTTATATTTACAACTACATATCCTAAAATGCTCAATTCATTTCCAGCTATGTCGTATATGTAATTATTATCTCTATAGAGATTCACATATTTGGGTTTCAGGAATCTATTGTACCATCTTTCTGATATTAAGCTACAGTTAGCCCCAGAATCTAATAATCCTAGAACACTAACATCACCAATTCTCACAATCAGATTAAGGGTCTCGCCTCTCCTATGTAATTCTCCATTGTTTTGATTTTTACTGCACAATGAACGCACAAGGCTAACGACTTCCATTTCCTATCTCTTACTGTTAAGTGGTTCTTCATTAAGCCGGACGCTAATTAATACGCCTGGCTTTGCCAGTTTCCCTGTTCGGTTGTCTCTTCATCACAATGAATTTCTCTAACTACATTTTCCCCTTTTTCCTTACCAGAGACTGAACGATCATAAAAGTTTTTTTGCTCATGATACATGCCTGGATTATCTAAACACCTTAAAAATGAATGACCTCTTAAGCCACATTTCCAGCATTCACCTTCAAATTTATTAAATTCTTTTCTTTTTGCATACCCTACTTGAGTACTATGGACATTTTCAACTTCCTTCCTTTTATCATTTGAAGGTTTATTAATTATTCTGTCAGCGTTACAGTTTCGAGCTATGTGACCTTGCCTTTTACAGAGCCAACAATAGAGAACCTCCCTCCTTTCCAAACTTCGTTGGTCTCCTTCCCTGGAATCAAAATCTTTCAATCTATCATTAACAAACTTTCCAGCCTCTTCGAGGAACCTCAATGTATTGTCACACAATTTTTGCCTCAACTCTGCTGCTAGATGCTTGTTTCTTATCCCCTTCACGAAAACTGTGCACTTTGTTCTCTCTCTCTCTGCGGCCTCCCTTTGAAAGCTCTCTTGCACATCCTCGTCTAATTCATGAATTCTATCAACAGATTCCCACAGACTACCGTTCTCGCATTGTCTTGCACTCCACAATTCTCTCCTTTTTTCAAATTCATCTAAGTGTTTTCCATAAGTATCTATCAATATATTTCCTAATTCCTTCATGGTTTAAGGCTTCGCAGCCTTAATGCGAGTTAATGCAGGATCTCTTAAACTTTGACAACCAAATATATTTTCTCATTCATTAAAACTCAGCTGACTTGGACAGTAGTCTGCTTGTTCCAGCCACCTCTTTATTTCTCTCCTAGTGCTATCTTTACCTGAAAATATTTCTAGCTGTGGTGCAGGTCATGTGAATTGGATTTGAACGTTTTAATTTTTTCTTTCCCCCTCACAGATAACATTATTTGATTTACTATTCATCAAATTTGATACGAATATATTCCTGTCCATTTCCGACACTTTGCTTTCGAGTACTTGTACTCTTATCTTTCACTCGTTCTCTAAAAGTTTACATTTTTCCTCACATCTACTAATTACCTTGTTTAACTGAACCTCTATTTCATGTTTGTAATATGAACTTGGCCTCCATTATTTCAAATTTTTCATTAAATTCATCTCTGATCCTGTTTAATGTATACTGATAATCTCTTACTTTCTTTTGCAACCCCTTTTTCCTGACATCATCTAGTTCATTAGCTAATACCTGATGCTCGTCATACATGAATTCAAACATATCATGGATGTTTTCAATATCCCCATCCACCCTATCTACCCATTCTTCTGAGTCACATCCCACTTCCTTTCGCGTACCCTTGAACTTCTTCATATCCTTGTATGGTGAATAATATTCACAGCTAATATTTCGCCCTATACTCCTTGACATTGGATTTTCAGGAATGTCCGTATCACCTGTGTCTCTGACGTCTTTCTCACTCATTATGCTATATATCTTTTGCCTTCAAGTAAAGACCAACTATCACATAGTTCGTATGCTAGAAATTACTACGCATTCACCGGCAAAATGCTAACAAAATTCATTGCATGCCTAATTGGCACGAAACTAAAGAAGAGGAATGTTAACAGACCTGGTATTTGTGACTCGATGATTTCAGGGTTGTGCTGCAATCTTCTGGGCCCTCCTGGTCTGTGATGTTTCCGTGGATAACAAAATGCTCTTCTACCAAGTATTGCAAGAAGACGGGTGAATGAAGGAAACACCAAGGTTGACCATCAATACATTTAATACCACACAACCCTATAAATAATATATAATCTTAGTTATATAAAAATAAAACTTATGAACATTGGAATAGAATATTTACATTTATACATAAACTGCACTTTGCACTATTAGTCATAATGATTCTTAAATGTCAGATTAGATTATCACGTACCAGGAATTGCCCAACACAAGAAATATAGTCCTTCTTAAATCAGGATAACCTGCTGCCAGCGAGCATGTTATAAAAGAAGTATTCCTTTTCGAGCACACTGTTTCAATTAGTTTCCTGTTTGTTGGGTGGTCCTCTTCGCTTGACTACTATAACTATGGAAGTGTTAATTGGAGATGCTCCTAGTGGTCGTCTAAGTTGTCCTGGGAAATTGCTTTTAAAAGATGCAAACAAGCTCATGACAGTTATAATCAACATCCTCTTCATGAAAGTAACGTGACAAGTTTAACTATCATAACTAAAGTATTTTTTGAGTGCTATATATATATATATATATATATATATATATATATATATATATATATATATATATATATATATATATATATATTTATATATATTTGAAATAAGCCATATATATTAATACATTAAAGTCTGGATTCTCTTAACGACCGGTATATGTATAGAAGAATTGTCATTGACTTTTATCTTTCTTCGTGGCGGAGTGGTATGGTCACTGATATACAGATATCCCGGACGAGGGTTCAAATCCCCGCTGGTCCGATATCATAGTCTTTGGGCGGTTCCGCCTTGGGCTCTGATACCGAGGTCGTTAAGAGATTCCAGACTTTAATGTATTAATATATATGGCTTATTTGAAATATGAAAGAAACACGTTTAAATGTGCAAAAAAAAAATATCATATACAGTATATATATATATATATATATATATATATATATATATATATATATATATATATATATATATATATATATATATATATATATACACACGTATATATATATATATATATATATATATATATATATATATATATATATATATATATATATATATATATATATATATATATATATATATATATATATATATATATATATATATATATATATATATATATATATATATACACACGTATATATATACGCACAGACGAAAGCACTCAGAATATGGTTTTGCAAGCGCAAAAACTATGTCCGTCATAATATCAAACTGTAGTTAGTGACATTGTCAATTATTATTCCGGCGTAACTGGAATTGGAGATGAGCCCCCTGGGAGGATTGATCGATTTCCCTTTAGAATTGAAACTTAGCAGGCGGAGCCGATCAGGTCAAGGCCTTATAAGGTACCTATTCATTCCCAGGGAGAAATAGAAAGGAAAATTAAAAAATCAAGGGCACAAAGGATAATCGAGGAGAGCGAATCCCCCTGGGCTTCTCCAATTTTAGCTGTTAGGAAAAAGGATGGTTCGTTAAGATTGTGTGATGGTTTTAGGAAGTTGAATGCAGTCAATAAGGAAAATGCATTTCCATTGTCCTCGATCGAAGAATTACTTGTGAAGATACGGGATAGTGAATATTTTACAACTATTGATTTAAAATCTGGATAGTATCAAATACCCATTCAGGAAGACAGTAAATGTAAAAGGGCCTTTATAGCTAATGATCAACTATTTCAGTTTAGTAGCTGGGTTCCTTGGGCTCGCTGAGTATTAACGTAAATTCATAAGACGATTTGGATAGATACCGAGACCCTTAGATGCTTTAAAGAAACCAAAAGTAATAAATTGGGGAGTGGAAGAAGAACGGGACTTTAACCATTTGAAAGCTGCCGTAACTAGCAATGAATTACTTGCATATCCTAGATTTGATCACCCGTTTTTGGTGACAACATATGCGAGTAGCGTAGCTATTGTTGGTGTAGTTTCCCAACGAGATGATAAAGGTAGAGAGCGACCCATTTGTTTTACTTCCCGGGCATTAAAAGGGGCAGAAATGAATTATAGTGTATTCGATTGGGAGGCTTTGGTTATTCTTTGGGTTCTAGAGAGGCATCGGTTCTTTTTATTAGGTCAGTCAATTGAGTTGCAAAGTGATCATCGCCCCTTACGTGATTTTTATTATAAAAATTATTTGACCTCTCGACATGCGAGATGGATTGAGAGATTGTTTGAGTTTAATATGAAGGTTTTCACCACATAGAAGGTAAAGCTAAAAAGGTAGCTGATGCTCTCTCTAGAGGTGCAGTAATAGGAGTAACAACTAGGGCACAAAAGAGGAATGAAGAATGTAAACAAAATATAGAAGAACCCCATCAAAATAGAGATAATAGAGAACGGAATGTGAATTCTCCCGATGAACATTCAAAATATGGGAGCGGTGAGCGAGGAGAGAGAGAGAGAGAGAGAGAAGGAGAAAGTGAAGGTGAATATATGTGGGTTGCCGAGTATATGACCAGGGGTGTCCAGAATGAATGCCCTGATGATGCAGGTTTGATTGACTTGGGAGGTTGGGATATAAAAGAAGTCCGAGAGGGACAGAAAAAAGAGGAATAGATGGAAAGAGTACGAGCTGTGATTAAATGGGAATCGGAGAGTTATCCGTCATTTCTGAATGTGCCTCGTGAGAATTTTTTCATAGAAAATTATATCTTATATTGTGCTTACGAGAAGAGGGGAGGGGAATTTTGTGCATGGGGAGTTCTTCCTCCCTCTTTAATTAATCAAGCCATCCACATTGCACATGCAAGTCTGTATGCAGGGCATTTAGGGATTGATAGAACATTAAGGAGAGCATGTGAATCCTTCTTTTGGTTAGGAATGAAATAATCTATAGAGAATTATATAAAATGGTTGTCATGCTTGTAACTGTTTCAAAGATCATAAAAACACTGTACTGGAAGCCAGTAAGTGTCTTGTGATTCCTTTTATATTTTATAGAGTTCATCACAACAAGTATATATGTGTATTTGTGGATGCATTTACTCGGTACGCTCATTCTTACGCAATGTTGGATAAATCGGCAAATTCATTAGCCATGCGCTGTGCCGAAAATATTGATAATTGATAATGGTCTTGAGATTATGAATAAGGGGGTGAAATAGATCACAGTCTTGATGAAAATTTAAAATTTTTCATTGACCGCATAGAGGCCTTTAGCTAATGGTTTAGTGAAATCACATAATAGGGAAGTAGTGCGAATTTTGCGTTACTTAATGGCTGATGACCCCGTTTATTGGCATGCCATGCTTCCTACAGCTAAACTAGCTTTGAATATTGCATATAGATCTTCGCTCAGGGACACGCCTTTTTATTAGTGTATGGACAGGATCCTGTGTTACCTCATTAATTCGTAACAATCGCCAAATTATTCAACTGAGCAATTCCGTGTATATTCATTGAATATATTGAGAGGAGTAATGAACACCACCGAAATGTTTTCGATAAGAGCTAATGAAAAACACAGCTCAAAGTACGATGGTCGGTTAAAAAATGCACCGGTAAAAGTATTTGTGGTCTATCCTGTGTATTTGAAAGGATTACAACCTAGGAAACACAAACTAAACCCAGTGTATTTGGGTTCGTACTGAGTAAAGATGGTTAAATCTAACACAACGAAGCATTATTAATGGTGCAGTATCTGAACATCAGGCACACATACATGTGGTGCCTGAAGAGGTAGTTTTCAGAAGTATTCCTCCTTACCCTTGCATACGTGACATTCCTCGAGTAGATTTTTTTTTTCCTTTGCTGTTGTTGTTGTTTGAACAGATCTCATTTCTTCTTTTGACGTGTTTTAAATAAAACTGATGATAACAATGTGTTCCTATGTTGATGCTTAATGTATACGGAAAATGTTTTGGTAATTTTGCTGAGTGCGGCAACACGTATAACATTGCTGAGCGAACCTAAAAACAATCAGAGGTTAAGTAGGCCAGGTGATATTTGCCAGGCAGATGCTGTATTATTCATGTACATGTATTTCTATGATTCCTGGTTGCTGGGGCAGGGGCGATTCCCGAATGGCAAGTAGCTGAGGGATTAAAGTTCAGCCTTGAGGCTAGGCAGTGTTAGGGAATGTGTAGATGTGAATACCTTACACTTAATTTTATAGGAAAAGGGCGAGAAGATGAATGATTTTCTCGGGAAAACGGCTAGTGGCCACCGATTGATAGTTGCAAGTGCAAGTGTTGTAGTGATTTAAATAAATGGCGAAACGGTGGTGGTGAGTTGTGTTACGAAATTGTGCCGTAAACCCGGACAAGCAAAATCGAGGGATGAAGGAATATCTATTCCTACCGCTGACCCGCCCAAAAAGCACATATTGCCCGCAACCAGAGGGAGGTTATTGATGAGGTTATGTAATAATGATGTTATGATTTTTTTTTTTCACTTTGGGTAGTCTGTATTTTAGTTACAGAGGTCTTAGAAACAAATGAGTGTAATTTTCTATATTGTATTGCGTAAATTTTTACATGCAATATTTCCTTTTTATTTTTTGTTATAGAAGCTGTGTTATTTTTTTAGGGTGATTTTTATATGTACATTTTATGTTGCATTTCTGTTTAGTATATGCCATGCCTATTCCGGGTCGGAGTGTCCTCCATATAACATAGACTAGTGAGGGGGAGAAATGTCCTAATTCTCGTATGAAGATATGTGTTATACTTCAAGGTAAATGAAATCTATAAGCATGAGAATTCCACAAAATCTAACTATTCAGCATGTTGTTGTAGCAAGATTGCATATTAATAGCGAGGGGTGGTTGGTTGCCTTTTGGCGCTCGAGTAGACAAGGCTCTCACCTGGGAGAGTGTATCTGTGTACGGTGTACTTACGAACCTTTCGTAATAAAGTAAAAAAAAAAAAACCATGTTACAATGTCTCATTATCCGTCAACATAGGACACACAAACACGCACCTATATATGAACATATATATATATATATATATATATATATATATATATATATATATATATATATATATATATGCTGTTAATAATTTAGAAAGATGAGGTCTCCCAGTCCAACTCCTTTCTCAATCGGAATTTTCTCTCTACTCTTTTGTAATTTTATGATTGTTGTATTTCCTGTATAGATATTTCCAAGTCTTCTAATATAAGATTCTTCTATTCCATGTTTTTTAAGAACTTTCATTAGTGATGAGGTTTTGACAAGGTGAAAATCTTTATCATAGTCTATAAATGTCATACATAGTGGTTGTCATACTCTTAATTTTTCCATTAGCTGGTTAATTACATGGATATGGTCAGTTGTTGAATACCCACTTCTAAAGCTTGCCTGCTCGCATGGTTGATTAAAATCTAGCTGTCTCTATAATCGGCCTGATATGTTCTATGTAAATATTTCATAAATTACGGAGCCTTGACTTAATGGTTGGTAATTTTTCAAGTCTTTTGTGTCTCCCTTTTTATAAATTAATATACTATTTTTTTCTGAAGCTTTAGGTATAGTACATTCTTGCAGA
>NC_090748.1:47784565-47789565 GCF_036898095.1 Palaemon carinicauda
ATATATATATATACATATATATATATATATATATATATATATATATATATATATATATATATATATATATATATATATTTATATATATGTATATACGTATATATATATATATATATACACATATATATACATATATATATATATATATGTATATACGTGTATATATATATATATATATATATATATATATATATATATATATATATATATATATATATGTATATATATATATATATACATATATATAAATATATATATATATATATATATATATATATATATATATATATATATATATATATATGTATATATACATATATATATATATATATATATATATATATATATATATGAAAATATATAAATATATATATGTATATATATATATATATATATATATAAATATATAAATATATATATGTATATATATATATATATACATATATATATATATACATATATATATATATATATATATATATATATATATATATATATATATATATGTGTGTATATATATATATATATATATATATATATATATATATATATATATACATATATATATATATATATATATATATATATATATATATATACATATATATATATGTATATATATATATATATATATATATATATATATATATATATATATATATATATATATATATATATATATATATATATAGCCTTCGTCTAAAGTTTCCTTACCAGTCCCCTTACAATGTGTTTCACTTAGGGCCAAGATATCCTAACTATGTTTAATAAATTCACTCTCAACTTGCTGTAACTTCCCAATCTGATTCATGGTTCTAACATTTCAATTACCTATTTTAAGTTTTTCTTTAGTATTTATAAACTGGGAGATTCTTAGCAACCCGCTACGCCCGTACTGGGTGCCATTCTGTCATCTTCTCTTTCCATGACTGACTAAATCCATGGATGTTTCATTGGCTAGATACATCAAAGGATAGCCAGTTCCTTGTAATGCGCAGTGCCTATCTAACTAAGGTAAGTGACCTTTGCCGGTCCATACCAATTCTAGTAAGATCAAGTGCCAGGGATCAGGAGTAGAAGCCGAAGAGACAGTTTGTCAATCGCCTTACAACCGATCCGTCACCCTGCTGCAGTGACTTCTTCAAGATTTATGGGAGCATTTCCTCCCCACTCAAAGCTCTCATTACTCTACAAGTTACTCCTTCCCTTCTACAAGTATAACCGTGGCAAACATGGATTGCTAAGATATACCGCCTAGCATATAACGATTTTTAATTTATATCTTCACGAACAACACCTTCCGGCTTAAGTCAGCGACCATAGCTTGCCGTGGTAAACATCTGTCTAAATCTACGTCCTTTTGCACAATTAATTCTGTTTGTAGGTATAATTTCCTTAGTTTCTTACCATCAAATAAAATGGTAGAAATAAACAGATGCAATTTTTTTTCGTATTATGTTTTGCTTCAGGGAATGTTCTTAATATATGTTCATTTTTTTTAATAAAAGAAAGGAAAATAGAGTTTACGAAAATCAATGAAAAGAAAGAATAGATTTCCATTATACATCTATAATGAAGCTTATGAAAAACTGAAGGAACTGTGCATCAAATAATTATGGAGTATATATGACCTTCATATTTGAAAGGAGCAAAGGATTAAAGTAAAACACATATGTTGCAACATGGCATCGGAGATACAGAAATAACTTCCACTTGGAATTATGGAGACATCTATTACTTAATGGAACGCTACCGCGTAATTCCACTGATGAGGATCATCTGCAGTTATGAAATGTTAGACCACCCAATAAAATTATTGGCTTGGTCGCAATCAATTTTATTCGGTTTCCTATATCGCATGAGTGCATGTAATTATACAGATGTGAACACCGCTTTAGGTTTTTTGTTAATTACTTGTAAGTCTAATTAATTTTGTATTTAGAGCTGTGAAATCATATGTAGAAATACTCGTTTTTGAGTATAGAATTTGGACTGATAATTCTACAGCTTTTTACAATAAGAAAGGTTTTGGAAACTAATTTTAGTTTCAACGGTATGCTATCGGGAATCTAAATCGGATGACCATAATATTCCCTTCACTATACTGTATAAGTATGTAAACACATAGTGACTAAAAGAATGTAGTATATGGAGTGTTTCAAGATAGTTCTCTTAGTTCTTTAGGTTTCATTTTCTATACACAAACATAAGCTGCTTGTCCTTAAAATAGAGCACATTGCTTATATAGATGATTTTACCTTTTTTGCATCAATCCAATCTTGTGAATGTAGACTTGCGGTTATTGTATGTCTTAACAAACTTTGCTGAAACTATCACATGGTTAATGTGATTACAAGTAGGCTAAGAGCACTGGATTCTCACACCAAGATATACTCACTGCGATTATCTATTCCAATGGTCATCAATATTTTGAAATCTTAGTTCTTTATAGCAAATTTCTTTTTAAAAAAGGAAGAAGAAGTTGGTATATTGAGAATGTTTATCAAGATTTTTTGAGTGTTTTTAGTCCTAAGGATATATTCTATCCAATTTATTCTACCATGTTTTGAGTCTTTATCTGCCTGGTCTTTAGAGGTTAAATAATCCCTTGCTGTATATGAGATTCCTTAAACATTATCTGGATATAAATCTTAGGCAACGTCTTTCAATTAACGCTTCGTGCAACATTTCATAAGTCTCAATATCTGTTGCAATAACCTCTCTCTAGACTATACCACTGGTTGCGTAATACATGGGGTGGAATTAATTCCGACGGTCTTGTCATTTTTTTTCATAGGGCTCAATTTAATACAGTAATTTAGCATTGTAAACTCTTGCTATGTTATTATTGATAAAAGATCTTCTAATTCAAACAGTTGAATCAGGGAAGTTTATAATTTCAAATTTGCTGAAAATCATTTTCATTTGAACAAGTTAATTAACATATATATTGTTTCATAGTATGTATATCTACTAATAGATTTAAAAAGAAAAAAATATAAAAAAATATTCTTTTCATAGTTTATTACATCTCCGTTGAGGTGCTTAGGCGCATATCTTTCTGAATTTTCTGATATGCACCATTTTTACTAGTCATATATATATATATATATATATATATATATATATATATATATATATATATATATATATATATATATATATAGATATAGATATATATATATATATATATATATATATATATATATATATATATATATATATATATATATATATATATATATATATATATATATATATATATATATATATATATATATATATATATATATGTTAATTAGCGTACAAAGTTTTATGCAATAAATGATTGAAAATAGACAGACAGTCCTCAAGCTTAATTCCTAATTCATATTCAGTTTCTTAATGCCCAATGCATTTATAAGGAATATTAAAGCCCGTCAATGAGAGAGAGAGAGAGAGAGAGAGAGAGAGAGAGAGAGAGAGAGAGAGAGAGAGAGAGAGAGAGAGAGAGAGAGAGTTTATGCTTAAATGTCCTGCATAAATTATTTCAGAAAGTCAGCAAATGACATATCATTTTATATTTGAACTTTCTGTTTTTGCATTAATCGTGTTTGGAATCTCCAAATGCAGGTGGAATACGAAATAATTCACAGGTTTGTTTTAATTACATGATGTTCCAGGGGTCTCTCTCTCTCTCTCTCTCTCTCTCTCTCTCTCTCTCTCTCTCTCTCTCTCTCTCTCTGAAAGGAAAATATTTCCCTATTAAAATTTTTATCGTTTGAAATGCATTAGATATCAATCGGGGGGAATAATTTTTTTCTTTTTTTTTCTTTATAAAAACCATCTTCCCTTGAGAGAAGGTGCACCAAGAGGGGAGTGCCTTCCGGTTCTTGTAGAGTCTTTTGAAAGGAAGTGACTAACTTCATGCATTTCTCTTGACTCCAAATTGAAGCTGGTACCTGTGAGCAGTGCTTAATCCCCCTCTTCACTCTCATAGGACTAGATAGTGCCAGTGAATAGCTGCTATGTAATCATTAGGGGCCTATCAAACATCCAAAATCTCAGGGACATCATGGAAACGGTGCAAGTGAGATTTTACTAATCCATAAGAAAAACTTTAGTTTGTAATATGCAGATTGCGAGTGGCCGAACATTCCATTGAGCCACGAAAAGGTTTATCATCGAAGATGTTTTCCAATCTTATATCTAGTCATCATTTAATTTTCTTATTCGTTACTAGAAGACACAACTTAGAGAACTTTGTTCTTTTTGTCTCCTTATTTACCAACGACATTCTTCAGTCGACTTTTTATGCTTATATTTTATCTCTCCTCTTGATATTGAGTTATTGTGTTTAGTTTACTCCTAATCTTAGAGAGCTCTTTTTTAATTTAACACCAGTGATACTGAAAGAATACTGCTTTTTGTGGAATCTCATAAATCATTTAAATTCAGAATCACAACAACACTGTATATTTTACTATTTCTATGTTCTCTATATTATACTGTATCATTACTTAGTTTACAAAGGTCATGTGATAAGTAAAAGACATTATAGATTGCTGAGTCTATTTTCCATCCATCATCAAAGTTATTCCTAATGTTCTCATCTATTATCTGCCATTGTAGTATATCCTCTACTTTATTTTGCTCTCATATCCATATGTCTTTTTCTGTCTTGGTGTTATTCTTATAACCCCTATCTCCATTGCTCTTTGAATTGTAACTAGCTTATGTCCAAAGGCATTATTAAGGCTCCAAGTTTCTGATACATAAGTTAATATTGAAAGGACCATCTGATTTAATACTTTTCTTTTTAAAGAAAGTGGCATTTTACTTTTCATAATCTCATTTAGTTAACCAGAAGCTCTCCATCCTATGGTAATCTTTCTTTTAATTTTGGTCTCCTGTCCTCGGTAAACACTTACTCTCTATCCTACGTATGCATATCAATAAACAATCTCCAGAAGTTCGTCCATAGCCTTTATTAGTTGTCTCTTTACATTTTCCTTGAACAT
>NC_090748.1:47802065-47804565 GCF_036898095.1 Palaemon carinicauda
TATTTTTTTAAAATATTTTAAGAACAGTAACAACAACAAAAATAAATATTTTCTATATAAACTATAAAAGTTTAACAAAGCAAGAGGAAGAGAAATAAGATGGAATCCGAGTGTACCGTTAAGAAAGAGAACTATACCCCAAGACAGTGGAGACCATAGTACAGAGGCTATAGTACTACCCATGACTAGAGAGCAATGGCTTGATTTTGGAATGTCCTCCTAAAACAACTGTTTACCATAGCTAAATAGTCTCTTCTATCCTTACCAAGAGGAAAGTAGCCACTGAACAATTACATAGCAGTATAAACCTTGGGTAGAGAAGAATTGTTCGGTAATTCTCAGTATTGTCAGGTATATGACGACAGAGGAGATATGTAAAGAATATGCCAGATTATTCGGGGTATGTGTAGGCAAAGGGAAAGTGAACCGTAACAAGAGAGAAGGATCCAGTCAAAGGACCCCATAACTCTCTAGCGGTAGTATCTCAACGGGTGGTTGGTGCCCTGGCCAACCTACTACCTCTCATTAGAATACCTTTCAGTTTTGGGGAAAGTATGGAATAATTTTGATATGTTCTGATATTACACACTCTGCCAAGGCATTTTCTACAATACGTAGCAATTTTACTCATTTTACTTATACAACTGAAGTATGTTCATTCTAAAAGAAATTCGTAATTATTAATACACATTCTGTTTAACGTTATATCTAGAATTAGAAAGATAATTCTATTTTATTTGTTGCATTAATCTCAGCTCAAATGACATTTTGAATTTCATAGTAAATTTCTCTTGACAAATATTTTTTTTTTGTAAGACTTTACATAAACATTTGAAAAAAAACCTTGTCCAGTTCCAGTCGACTGCTGGGCTGCTGCTGTCGTCCTGAGCGAAAATCTTTTCATTCCATCGGAGTTTCTTCCAATGTCGACAATGGATTTTTTTCCAAATAATAAATTGAGATCTGGTATACAATTGTTTTAAAATCCTTTGAATAGCATCAAAACATTTTTAACATCTCCACAACATTAATGACAGTCATGTAAGGATATTCGAGCCGCAGTACCATATTTTCCACTTCCACTTAAAAAATTGCTTCCACATCTTCACGATTCCAAGCAACCTTTTTCTTGTTGATGCACAACAGAGACATAACTGACGCACCTTACCCATCATCACTGAACCCATGGCCACACAAGACATGAATATGACGGGCACAATCTGGGCACTGATGACTTCCACTTGTAGTCCTAGAACACACATAACACGAAAAAGTTTTAGTCACGTCGTCATTTGTTGCATATGCTGTTTCTGCATAAGGTGAGATCTAGAGAGGAGTATTGAACCACCTATGTTCGATTAGATGTACTGTAGATACCGAAAATGAGTTACGTGTTAAAGATGCATTTACTTCCTCTTCTACAATACTTTCTAGTCTGTCTCACACATTGCCTAAGTGTAACTGGTGTTTTGTAGAATACATAGATGTGTTGAATTCTTCCTGTTTTATACTTTACCTGCAGACATTTCGAGCTTTATATATTTCCTAAATATTCTATAGAAATATACATTTTAAAATTTGCCGTTAACATATCCAGTATATATACGATTTAGTCCACTCCTCAACCCCCTCCCCCTCAACCAGCTCATTCCACTTGACCAGGTATTCTCTTGTCCTTTGGTGATCTTGTGAATCATACCCAAACGTTGGCAAAGCCTCCCTTCACCAATTTCACCTCCGTTTTCCTTATTGTTCTCCGAGACATGTGTGATCGTTAGTGTTGCTTTATTCATCTCGAAGACATTTTGCAAAATTTGGAGCTGATGGAAAAAAAAAAAAATCTGGAATATACAGAAATATTTATAATCATAAGAATTTCTTCTTGGAAATAATCAACCACCATATTTACGAGTAGTTTAATAATACTGCATAACTTGAAATGCGAAAAGAAAAAGAATGGCAGTCGTGATGATGAAGGTTTAAAGGTATGATAAATAATAACAATATAATGAGCAAAACATAAAGAAATAAACCGGCTCGAAAATATAACCTCCTTGGCAGAGGTAATAAACTAATGAGTAGGAAATAGTTTGGTTGTAGTTTAAGAAAGCTTAATGTCGAAATGGATCGTAATGAGATACACGCTAAAGAAAAGATGAAATTACGCTACAATAATAACAAACGTAAATAAAAAAAAATTACTGTTTATAATGTAAAATCTAAAGAAATTTATGTAATGATTGGAACATAATTTAGAGGAAATAATATGCATCAAAAATAAATGAACTAGAATGAGTGTTAGACTAGTAAATATTTGAATAGCATATATATTTGGTTTCTATATATATTAATGTATTTATTAATAGAATAAATCTCCATAAAACCTCAAGATAAATTTTACACAGATATTTGAACAGATTTACATATTTCTGCATCTTTTTCTCGCAATATAACTGCCGTAAATGTGTTTTAATGAATTGTTATCACGGTTGGTTGGTGG
>NC_090748.1:47812065-47814565 GCF_036898095.1 Palaemon carinicauda
TACAAATTTCATGGGGAGGATAAACAACATGGGTAACAACACATTCCCTTGGAGTACTCCACTTTTTACTGGAAATTCATTTGATAAGATACCACTTACAATAAATTTGTACTTTTTATGCTCACAAATGCCATAAAAAGTGGATTGTTATATTGTACACATTGATGTACCATATGTCTTAAAACGAAAATTTGGTCAATACAACATCCACCTTTTCTAAATCCTTCTTGTTCATCTCTCTCTCTCTCTCTCTCTCTCTCTCTCTCTCTCTCTCTCTCTCTCTCTCTCTAGTGTCTTTAGAATGAGCATACTATATATTTTCATGACAACTGACTCGAGTTTGATGCTTCCGTAATTATTCCAGTCAGTCAGATCTTTTTCGCCATTTTCACCAACAGTCTCAGCTCTCATTCGTCAGGTTTTGCCTCTTCACGACACATTCTACAAAATAATTTTGCAAGTATTCTAGGAGTCACTTAATTTTCGGCAAATATCTTTTCACAAGTTATTCCATCCTATCCAGGGGATTTCCATCTCTAGTTTTTAAATCAATTATTCCCCTTCATATCTCCGATGTATACCCATATTAAAGTGTTCCTTCCAACGTTGCCTTTCTGAATCTTCTGTTGTTATAACAGATCCGTCTCTCTTTTTGATGGGTATATGCTTCTTCTTTACCCCAGGAGAAATTCCATTTAATGATTCTACGAGTAATTTTTACGCCATAGCCACTACCTGAATTCATAGCTTTGTCAGCATCGTCACCTTACCTGTGTAAATATTCTCTCCAGTATGTCTTGGCTTTTATTTTATCTTCACTATTAATATTCGAATACTTAGCATCCTCAAACTTGTAATTTTCATCAATTCCTTTAAACCATTAAACAATAAATTTCCGTCTACGCTCCTTTTTATAGTATCCCAAGTATCATTCGATATCCATGGTTTTCTCCTTGTACCTACATACACACACACACACACACACACACACATATATATATATATATATATATATATATATATATATATATATATATATATATATATATATATATATAAATATATATATATATATATATATATATATATATATATATATATATACATATATATATATATATATATATATATATATATATATATGCATACATACATACATCCATACATACATACCTACATACACACACATATATATATATATATATATATATATATATATATATATATATATATATATATATACATATATATATATATATATATATGTATATATATATATATACATATATATATATATATATATATATATATATATATATAAATATTCTATAATATATATATATATATATATATATATATATATATATATATATATATATATATATGTGTGTGTGTACACACACACATACACACACACATATGTATATATATATATATATATATATACATATATATATATATATATATATATATATATATATATATATATATATATATATATATATATATGTGTGTGTGTATAGACTTATATATGCCTATATATATATATATATATATATATATATATATATATATATATATATATATATATATATATATATATATATACATTTATAAATGTATATATATATATATATATATATATATATATATATATATACATTTATAAATGTATATATATATATATATATATATATATATATATATATATATACATTTATAAATGTATATATATATATATATATATATATATATATATATATATATATATATATATATATATATGCATACATATATATATTTATCAACAATATTAAATCACAAGAAGTTTATCTTAATAGAGCGATGAGGATTTTTTATTGTGAAAGAGAAAAATTAACCGGGTTAAAATAAATGTTAATAACGTTGTTTTTCAAAAGGCAACATTGATATTGAAAACTGTTTCATGGAAAGGGTCACCAGACGAGGGTTAAGATATCTTAAAAGATGAACAAATATCCAAAAAGAAGAGATAGAATCAAATTATGAATTACAAGCTATCTATCTCATAGAAACAGAAAAGTGACGATGTTTAAATTACTTACCTAAATAACGTTGGTTATATAAAAACATTCCTTAAAAACTTCCTCAATTGTTTTCTTTGTGGGTCAATCGTGCAATTTTTAAGGCGACTCTCAGACGACCACAAATTCAATTCGCACGAAAGCCTCGAAGGGCGATCTAGCTCCTTGAGACGAATTATGCAAGTTGTTACTAAAGACTTCACTATCTTAGCTCTCTCTTCCATTCTTTTTTGCATCGGACAATCTTTGGTCTATTATTGCTCTAACAGCAAAGCCAGCATAGTATGCTCTCCCTAGTGTAATACGGATTTGCATCATTGTATTTATATATAAACTTCATATTATGTAACACTACACAAACCAGTGAAATAAAAGGAGCCGGATTTTAAAGGACTGTGTTCCTTTTATAAAACCAGGACTCCAAAATTAGCAAATTA
>NC_090748.1:47829565-47834565 GCF_036898095.1 Palaemon carinicauda
TATATATATATATATATATATATATATATACATATATATATGTATATATATATATATATATATATATATATATATATATATATATATATATATAGTTAAAGTCAATATGCCTATAAATGAAGATCTGCCTTTACTTATTAGGATGTCTTTGGTCAGCGTTTGAGGACATCCTCGATTTACGGCTGGCTGCATTAGGACACAATGTTTCTACATTCAAGGACGCCGTTTTATGATTTTCGACGCTGTTGTAATTTATTATTAAGTTGGTGGTGTTCTGACATATTTTTAAAAGTAAGCGAATACCACTGAGAAGGGCTACATTGTCATCAGAGGAAGAGTCATTAAATACTTTGAAATAATTCGTGGAGTACTCTTCACGACATCTCACTTGCGATATTACCAGGCAAGGAGGCCTTCCATTCTTTGATGTTTTTGTCTCCTATCTGCCTCCGTCTTTCCCTATCTCTCTGTGTACAAAGCCTATTAACCTAGGTGTATCCCTAATTGTGAGGGATGCACAACTAGCATTCTTGGCAGGAGAAGCCTCACACATTATTCAACCTGTCTTCTGACGAACACTGAACAGGACCAAGTGTCCCAGGTCGTTATTGATAATAGTTTCCCTAAGATGCGCACAGCATTCAATAAAAGTATGGCCAGATATATACGATGATGAGGCTACCTTTTGGTGTATCATTAAATCAAATGTTACCTCAACTGGCACTTCCAATTCAGAAATATTGTGCTTCTTACTCCTCAAAAGCAGCTAAGATCTGGCTATCCAATTGCTTCAGAGATTTGATGCCCCGATACGAGAGACCCCATTCATACATTGGTATGATCCTCTCTCATTTCTAAACGTCTTTTATGTCAATGCTGGGAGAAAACTATCCTACCATCATGCTAACTGAGGGGCTGTAACAGGACAGAAACTATTTTATTTACCAAATGCATCTCTAAAGCATCTCTTAAGTTTATAGAGTCAATGAATATTCCCGAGAAAAGGCCTCCTTAACGTCAGCCATATAAGCGTTCTGCCCCATCATTTATCAGGAGAACACTGTTCTCTAGTCTTGGGTAGTGCCATAGCCTCTGTACCATGGCCTTTCACTGTCTTGGGTTAGAGTTCTCTTGCTTGAGGGTACACTCGAGCACACTCTCCTATCTTATTTCTCTTCCTCTTGTTTTGTTAAAGTTTTTATAGTTTATATGGGAGATATTTATTGTTGTTACTCTTCTTAGAATATTTTATTTTCCTTTTTTTCCTTTCCGCACTGAGCTATTTTCCCTGTTGGAGCCCCTGGGCTTATAGCATACTGCTTTTCCAACTAGGGTTGTAGCTTAGTAAGTAATAATAATAATAATAATAATAACAGGCAACTCAGCCGGCTATAAGTATCTGTACCAGAGTCAGCTCACTTCCGGCGATGAAGACTTCCTGTCACAAAAATTCACGTTCTCACATGCATGCTTTCACTATTCACCTCGCCACTATATTTTACCTCCAAATCATTAACTGTTCGCTGTACTTTATGTCTCTTAAAAAAATCACATGTAATAAACAAGTATACGGTATATAAAATATCATATTTGAAATATATAGTAATGGAGGATCCATCACATAAATGAATATTTGAAAGAGATTACATAAAATGAAATAAAAACAAGAATAATAATTGTTCATAGATAAACTTCCTAATGACAAAAGCCATGATGATGATCGAAATATATATTTCTAAGACACAAAACGATTGCATTTCACATCAAAATGTTTTCTGAGCTTTTAAATTAGACATAATTTCCTAAAAGTCATTTTACATGGAAAAAGGAATTATCTAAATAAGGAATATGGCCTCACAATTCCTACTAACGCCAACAGTCTTACCAAGTTTATCTGTCAAACAAATTATTCGCCGACGTTTCACTTCAACAGACTTAATTTTGTCAATAATTTCATACTGCAAAAAGAATTTACAACTTTACTCTCTTTTTAACACATCCAATTATATTTAGTTATGTTTTAATAACGTTATATTTTCTACATGATGAAAATAAAACAAAAGGTTAGCATAAGTTAATGGCAGTAAATAGACAACTGAATCGGTGGAACATCAGAAGTTCATAACTGTTAAAAAATCTTTTTATGTTAAATAAGTTGAAAAGTTTCGTTTCATATATGACAAAGCTATTTTAACAGTGTTATTAATCTTTTAGATATTTTGTATTTCTCGTTCATTATTTCTAATATATTTATTTCTTTTTTTTTCTTTCCTTTCCTACTGGAATTCTATGTCTTGTAGCATAATGCTTTTCCAATTAGGGTTGTAGCTTAGCAAGTAATAGCAACAACAACAACAGCAATAATAATAATAATAATAATAATAATAATAATAATAATAATAGTAATAATAATAATAATAATAATAATAATAATAATAATAATAATAATAATAATAATATGTGTTTCTTGTTTGTTGGTGAGTGTTTATATGTTAGAAAGCTACCGATCATGATTGGCATAATAAATAGAAATTCCGAACTATCAAGTTGCCTGTCTGAAATCTTAGAAGAAATTTGTGTATGAACCTCTTAAAAAGGTAGACTTTTTTCATAACAGCGAGACAGGTGGAAGTTAATTTCGTGTATTCAAACATATATATGTCAATACGAAAATAAGCACCGTAGCCGGAATTAGCTAACCCGGTAGAAAGACCATACAATTACAAACTGTTTTCTAATGGATGAAATTCATGAATAGTGCATTACGATTATAATTTCTATGCACGACTTACACAAATATAATTCTTTTATTTCTATGTTTATTGCCATTTCTGCAGGTTTTCTTGTGTGATTGCAAAATCAATGGAGCAAACTTTCAAGGGATTTGATAAGCTTATCGAACAAAAGTCAAGAAAGGAAAAATACATGATGGAGCTTTAACCTGGATAACAAATAAGGCATATAGGTAAATCAAACTGATTTAATGACCACTAGCCTCTCTCTCTCTCTCTCTCTCTCTCTCTCTCTCTCTCTCTCTCTCTCTCTCTCTCTCTCTTATGAATAACGTTAAATATACCCAGATAACTGAGGTTACAACGTTATATATAGAAAAGGTATTAAGCTTTGGAGAATTGTCGGTCATAAATTTGAATGGGGACAGGTCAAAGCGAGGCAAAAAGCTCTTTAACGATAATTGAGAGGCAAAGTGTAAACACAATAAGCTCCCTACTGTCATAAACAAACAGCAAATATCCGAATGGGCAAAATTCCCCCAAACTAGATTAGGAGAATCATAACAGAGTTTCTCCTAACACTCGATTAGATTATTCTCAGAGAAGAAAAATCAACTCAATAAAAAAGGGTGGGAAAGATGTAACAAGAGCAGCCATGTCTGTATTCTTCAGAGAACATAAGGGCCTATTTTTTTTACCAGTACATGAATTTCATACTCTGAAATATTATTGTATTTAGATACATTTTTATTCATCGTCGAAGACATTCATACAAGTTTCTGAAGGAAAATCAAAGTATCCTACAAAAATGGATATAGTGTGTTTAGCAACACTCAAAGAATCCATGTTATGTGGACGAGATAAGACTCAAACCATACTAGACACTTCAAAACCGACTGCTTCTCATATACCTTAAATTGATTTACTACAACAATTTTCTTGTGAAAGCTTTAATTACTTTTTTTTTTTGGTATAATAAAAAGCACGATTTAAGATATACAAAACCTGAATTAGTTTTGACGGTTTAGGAGTATTATTTCCTAATTGCTGAAACTCTTCTAATTTATTGATTGTGATTAAGTGATATACAAAGCTTTAGCTTTTAGCGGAAAGACATCTGTAGGAATAATGCCCATGAACAATATTTCAACTTCCCATCTCAGATTTCAATAATGGCAGTTGTTGATAATTCCTCTTTTTAAAAAGATTTCACTATTTCTTCTCTTGTTCTTGACTTCCAATTTTCATTTCGTTTGAAATTAATTTCTAAGGATAAAAGTATAAAATCCTAAAATTAAAGAAAGAAAACATGATAAAGTACAATTAATGTTATTGTGAGTTTACAATTATATTTCATGATGAAGTGAAACCAGCCAAGCGTACACAGCGCCCCCACCCCCTCATCCAAGAACACTAAAGAGATACACCGTTTGCTAGTAATTTCCTGCGGGAGATCTTAAATGAATTTCTCAGTGCAAACCAAACGATTTTCTAATAAACCTTACGAGAAAGATGTTTAACGAAGCTAAAAATGCATTACTGATGATAATCTAATTTAATCATGTTTATTTTTATTAATTTCCAGTAACAACAACAACAAAAACAACTACAAAAACAAAAGCAACAACAACAACAACAACAACAACAACAACAAATGAAGACAAGCAAAAACCAAATCATAATTATATGGATTCGATGCCAGGTTCTATCTTGATATCATACAGAAACTGTACAGTCATTTCTATACTTTTTTCTAATTAAAATTTTATTGATAGATCCTTCATTGTAAGTATATCTAAAATATACATTACTGGTTAAATATTTCTCTGGAAATGCACTGCCTAAAATCTACACAGAATAATGATAAACAAGTTAGAAAAATGCATTATAGAAATAACTCGTCCATCTAAAAAATGCTTAAAAAAAAAAAAATAGGAACAAAAACTATTTTGATGTCGAATGTACCCAATCGTAGTTTATACCACTACTCATTACACTCAAGTACTCAATAATTGTTTACTCTTTTCCATGTAACATTTTAGAACATTTATAGAAAGCGAAACTTACAGCAAATGATCTTCATTTGAACGACGTCGTTTTTCACTAAGCGAACTTGGCCACACTCTACCTGTAGGCACAAACAGTCCCGTCCAATTTATCTGTCAAACGAATTTATTGTCGCAGTTTCATTGCGAGTCACTGGTACTTCGCTCTCATTTTGAGCCATAAATATAAGCAATTTGTTTGTTATTGTGTCATCCGTATCCT
>NC_090748.1:47839565-47849565 GCF_036898095.1 Palaemon carinicauda
TAAGGGAAAGCATAAACCAATGCAACATAGCTTGCATAAAGGAACAATTCTATTAGAATTATCCCAGATAAGGTACATAGAATGAATGCTCAATTATACCAATAAATTGACACAGGTGAAGGAGACGCAAGGTTCTCAAGAACAAGTTCATTGAGAGACAATAAACAGACAGGTTAACCACAAATATATATATATATATATATATATATATATATATATATATATATATATATATATATATATATATATATATATATATATATATATATATATATATATATATATATATATATATAAGAAGAGGATAACCCAAAACTTTAAGCATGAGTATGATAGTAAACAGAACTTGTTTATCTGAAGGAAAAAAACATTAAATGCCACTTTTAAGATACCGAGGTATCAAAGTCATAAAAGTCTGTATTACAAATCAATGTCATTAGCGTTAGAAACGCTCGGCACACATGTCTGCACTTATGCTAGGTTCACCTTTGGAAATGGAACAGTCTACATGGGCAACTCAGTGCCCTCACTTAGTTTGTAGTACAGTATGTAACTACACACTCACCCTAGAATTAATCGTCCCAATTAAAACCACTGTTCCTCGCAGAGTTAAACAGTAGGGTTAACGACGCGACCCACTGCTACCACAGATCTCTTTAGTTCCTCTACTTGCTTCGCATAGTGACGAAAGAACACTCTGGAAGACTTCCAGCCAGTGTATGAACGGAGATGCTCAAAATCCATACAATTAAAGAAATTTAAGGATGAGGCAACTTTCCTCGGATCGTGACCTGCGGGTGTACAGTACTGTCAGGATCCGCTCTGCGAATAAAATATGTGATTTTCGCTCTGAGTTGATTCAGAGATAAATTTGAGCCTGATGTTTCTCCCCTGAATAGTTGACCACCCTTGAAGTCTGAAGTTCTATGAAGATAGACCTTTAGGCATTCTACTGGACATAGAGATGCATCTTCTTTCAGAGGGCAGATTCTCCAGGGACCCCACCTGTTGGTGGGTAACTTTTCTTGGCGAGAAACGTAGGATCCGGAAACAGGTTCAGTTCTCCCCCATCCAGGAACTGAACACGACCTGCCTCTCTCGAGAGGGCTACAATCTCACTAACCCTGGCCCCGGACTCGAGTGCAAATAGGAAAATAACTTTTTGTGTCAAATCCTTTAACGCACACTCTTAATTGCTCAACAGAGAAGCGAAATGAAGAACTTTGTCTAAAGACCATGAAATGGCCTTTGAAGGTGCTGAAGGTCTGAGCCTAGCAAAGGCTTTCGGAACTTTATTAAAGAACTCGTTACCTAGGTCAACCTGGAAGGCATATAGAATGGGTCTTGTCAAAGCAGACTTACACGCTGAAATCGTGTTAGCTGCCAATCCTTGACCATGGAGGTGGATGAAGAAAGATAAGCAGAAGGCGGTCGAGATCTCCTGCGGATTCTTCGCCTTGACAAAGGCCACCCATTTTCTCCAAGATGACTCATATTGCCTTCTAGAAGATTTGCACTTATATTCCTCTAGGAAGTCTATGCTGGCTTTCGAAATCCCGAAACGCTTTCTCACCGCTAGGGAGAGAAAATCATGAGCTGCAGGATCCGGGTTTTCTGTAATGAAGCGCAGACAGTCGACTTCTGGACACGCTGGGTCAGAACTGGATCTGGTAGCGGTACAAACTTTAGCTGTAGTTCCAATGCCAGGGGGAACCACACGCTGTTCGGCCACTTGTGGGCTACTATTGCCGCTACCCCCTTGAAGGATCTCAGTTTGTTGAGGACCCTCAACAGAATGTTGTGATGAGGGAACAGATAAATCCTGGGCCCTCATTTCCAGTTGAGGGACATAACGTCCACTGCTTCCGCTAAGGGGTCCTCGTACGGGGACACGTACAGGGGCAACTTCTTGTTGTCTTTCGTCGCAAAGAGGTCTATCTGCAGTTCTGGGACTTGATTCAGACTGAAGGAGAATGATCCTGCGTCTAAGGACCATTCCAACTCTATCGGTGTGAACCTGGATAGAGCGTCCGCTGTCACATTGCGGACTCCTTGAAGGTGAACTGCCGACAGATACCACTTCTTCTTTTCCGCCAATCGGAAGATGGCCAACATCACCAGGTTGAGAGGTGGTGACCTCGATCCTTGTTGATTCAAGGATCTCACAACTACCTCGCTGTCCATCACCAGCCTTATGTGGATCGAGTGACGCGGGGAAACTTTCTTTAAGGTAAGGAGCACTGCCATAGCTTCTAGAAAGTTTATGTGAAAGGTCTTGAATAGCTTGGACCAAGTCCCCTGGACTTTTTTCCGATGAGAGTGACCTCCCCATCCCTCCATCGAGGCGTCTGAGTGAATCGTCACCGACGGGGGAGGTGGCTGAAGAAGAACCGACTTCTTTAGAAGTCTGGCTTGGGACCAAGGCCTGAGAAGAGTATGTAGCCGAAGCGGAACTGGTCTTCTCAGATCTCTTCGCACGTTTGATGCATAACTTCTCCAAACTCCGGTTGCATCCTTTAGCTGTGCTCTTAGCACTGGGTCTGTCACCGAAGAAAACTGGAGAGAGCTCAGTACCCTCTCCTGTTCGCGTCTTGATATCCGTTTGGAATCTAGAAGTCTCTTGACAGAACCTGCTATTTCCTTCCTTTTCTTCGCCGGGATGGAGAAACGGTGTGACAAAAGGTCCCAGTGAATTCCCAGCCGCTGGAACTTTTGAGATGGAGAAAGTCGAGACTTTTTTCTGTTGATATTGAAACCTAGGTACTCTAGGAACTAGATCACTTGACTGGAAGCTTGCAAGCATTCTGTCTCGGATGCTGCCCACACCAACCAGTCATCCAGGTAGGCTACTACCTTAATTCTCTTTAGGTGTAATTGTTTGAGAGCTACGCTCGCAAGCTTCGTAAAAATCCTTGGGGCTATGTTTAGCCCGAATGGCATGGCTCTGAAGGCGTATAGTCTTCGTTGTAGCCTGAACCCTAGGTAGGGGGAGAGTCGACGGTTGATTGGAATGTGCCAATAGGCATCTGACAAGTCTATAGAGACGGAATATGCCCTCTTGGGCAGTAAGGTCCTTATGTGTTGCAGTGTTAGCATCTTGAATTTGCAATACAATATGAACTTGTTGAGTGGCGACAAGTCCAGAATGACTCTGAGCTTTTCCGAGTCTTTCTTGGGAACACAAAACAGCCTCCCTTGGAATTTGATGGACTTCACCTTTTGGATCACATTTTTCTCCAACAGTTCCTGAACGTACTCCTCCAGAACGGGGGTGGAGTGTTGGAAAACCCGAAGGCCCGGGGGTGGAGTGCTGTACCAGCTCCAGCCCAGTCCATTCTTGAGTAGGCTGTGGGCCCAGGGATCGAAGGTCCACCGATCCCGAAATTTCAGAAGTCTCCCTCCTACCGGTATCATCCCACTTGGACTGCCGTCCCGAGGTCTTGCCTCCCTGACCACGACCACCCCTGAATCCCCTTCCCCTTCAGGGGCGCCCAGACGAGCCTCTGGCTGCCCCTCTAGGCTTTGCTCGAAAGGAAGTAGACTGCCCATCGAACGATGGGGTGAATGCCGTGGACTGTGTCGACACGGCCTGGGGTACCCACTGAAAAGTGGTCGGGGTTTGTGCCACAATCTGGGGCACTGGAGGCAATGGCAATTGCAGTTGCTGTCTAAAAGGCTTGGCTGGCCGAGACGGTAGCCTAGTCCTCATAGTCTTCCTCTTTGGTTGAGGACCCTCATCCGGGGAAGACTTTCTTTTGATAGCCAGGCCCCACTTCTGGAGAAGGTTTCTATTCTCCAAGGCGGCCTTATCAACTACTTCTTTGACCAAATCGGTAGGGAAAAGGTCTTTGCCCCAAATGTTGGAGGAGATTAGTTTCCTTGGCTCATGCCTCACCGTAGCCGAGGTGAACACGAACTCCCTACAAGCTCTCCTCGCCTTGACGAAGCCATAAAGGTCCTTCGTCACTGTAGCCAGATGAGTCTTGGCCACCACCATGAACATTTCATGGACCTTGGGGTCACTTGCCATCGTCTCAAGAGTAGTCTGAAGAGACATTGAGGCAGCCAGTCTTTCTTTTGTCTCGAACTCTCTCTGCAAAAGAAAGTCAGACAGCTTAGGGAGGTCCTCGCCGAACTGACGTCCGGCGATATCAGCCTCCAACTTCCTAACTGAGAACGTAAGATGGACGTCCTTCCAGTCTTTGTGGTCCATAGGTAGGGCCAGCGACAAGGGTTTACACTCCTCCAGGGAGGGGCAAGGCTTGTCGGCCTCGACTGTTTTTAGTACAGCCGCAAACCCTTTCTGTAAAAAGGGGAAGGCTCTAGCAGGAGAGGACACAAAGGAAGGAAGCTTCTTGCTCAATGCAGCTACTTTTGAGTTAGAGAAGCCCCTCTCTTTCAACGAGGATGAAAGGAGAGCTTGAGCCTTAGTATGGTCCATCACTATGACCTCCTTAGGCTCTGGCTTCTCCTTTGAAGCTGGTTCCTTCCTCAGTCGGACACATGGTTTAGCATATGAGCACAAGGGAAGGTCTTTCACATTGACCCTTTTCTAGGGCCCATGTGATTCTGCAAGGCTCTGCATCCGCAGTTCCATTGCAGCCGCCTTCTCCTGATTCTCCTTCTGCATTTGTTGGATCATTCCAACAATAGAAGAGAGGGCCTGTCCCAGCTCTACTGGGAGACCGGCCGATGTTGAGGGAATAGGCTCCGGAATCTGAACCGGAGTAGCCGACACCTCGTCGACCTCTTCCTCTACGACGTCCGGGGCTTGAACTACATCCTGGCCTTCTGCTAGGAGGTCTTCTTACAAACGCTCGTCCACGTCAGACATCCTGTCATCTAACTGGATGTCTTGCATCGCGACCGCGACTTCAGCATCCACCTGGATCTGACTTTGGGGGATCTCCTCTTGAGGCTGGGGTATCACAGCATCAGCTGATGCCTTAGGGAAAAGATACGCCCTCATCTTCTCACTTGGAAGATAAGGGCCAGAGGTGTTCTTTTGGAAGCCCCTTACCCAGGTACGAAGCTTCTCCCTTGCTATATCCCTTGATTCTGCAGTCCTAGGGGAATCAAAGGCCTCAGTAATCAGGTTAGTGCACACAGTACATACCTGAGGATCGCAATACTGGAGATCATCCTTGGAGACAGCGCATGCTGCGTGTCTCCTACAAAACTCATATCCGCAGAGATTCTTGCTGCGGACGTTGCAGAAAACATTTCCGCACTTCGGAAGATCCTACTGTAAAGAGAAGAAATTTCCATGAGTATCAAGTGAACTATGTATCACTGGATATGCATAGTATAGCATAACAATTCAGAAAGGAAAGACACACACTTGTGTTTCCCTCACAACCCATTGTTGCAGCCTTCCAGATCATAAAATCAAATGGTTAATCTCTTCTAGAGTAACCAATGCAAAGTTTCCAGAGGAAACGGGTGGAGCTCACACCTAAGCAATGATTTTAAAATCCTGGATAATAGACAGGAAAGAACTCACTTTCCTATATGTAGGGCAACAGCAAAGGACTTGTGCAAGAAAACACAAAAGTGTTAGAACACACAGTGCTGTACCAAAACCCATACTATAGTTTTCTTCTTACAGTATATGTTATACTGAAGAATACTGGTACAGTATAGGAGGTTACGTGCCGGCCGGCAACACACCATGACTAGCTTTAAAGTATACTACTTAACAGCTATAAGGCGGCAGAATGCTGGTTCAAATGCATGTGCCGGCCGGCAACAGCCAATGCCGGCCGGGAATGACTGCCGGCCGGCAACTACACAAGGTAGTACCCAGCTGCCGGCCACACTCTTGGTGACCGGCAGACAAGGGCTGACATTAGCCGGCCGGCAAAGGTACAGGACCGATGCCAGCCGGCAGCAAAAGAACCAGAGGACTACACCCACCCGGCTGCCGGCCTCATAGGCCGGCAGCCGGGTCGGGTACAGCACTAGAAGAAAAATAGGATGGATGCCGGGATAAGAGTGTAATCTACCTCCAAGCCCGGCAATCCGAAAGAGTGCATATAAGGAAGGGGAGAATTTAATTCAGGCTTCCTGACCAATGCCGTCTGGCTCTACAGGCAGGCATGGATGAGGGACCAAGGGAGGTCCGGGCAGCACTCAAAAATATAAGACCCTTGCCGGCCGGCAGCTCTGCCGGCCGGCAAGGGGCTGAGTCAATTCCACATCCTAACCTATTCTAGGTCCAGATGTAAAACGACGTACAGTACTGTAATGGCTAGGCCATTACGGAGATAGAGGGGGAAGGGACAAAAGAGGGTACTACCAACCTGGCTTTAGTGACGGATCCCCCGCAGCCAAGAAACTTATCTCAGCCTAAGGGAGATCCAAGGGGGGAGGCCAGCAATACTTGCCAGCTCCCAGAGCACCAAAACAAGGAAGGTGTTGCTACTCCCAGGGAAAGAAACTTATCCTCCCCCGAGAACAGCAACAAGGACTAGTCTGGTAGATCACAAAAGAAGGAATCATATCCACAGAAACCTTCGGTAGTGACCTAAGGAGGGTAAGCCACCTTTGTCTGTGTCAGGCCAGCGAGGGAGACTCTACCCCAAGCCAGACAAACACAGACTCAGACTAAAAACTCTGTTGTTCTGTCCCTCTTTGAACCAGACTTACTGGAACAGGAAGGTACAGTAACACCCCAGTATAGTTTTATCGAAAATTAATTCGGAAAAAACCACTTAGGGATAAGCCCAAGGCTTAAACAGAGGGAAAGGGATTGCATACCTTCTCCGAAGAAAAGAAAGCAACCGGGGAGTATGAGAAAGTATACTAAGGCTCCATAAGCAACTTAGCCTAGGCACCAAGAGAATCGATTACCTAAATCACCGAAACTCACTCGTATACTATCTTGGAAATATTCCACACAATCTTAAATGTATAAAACATAGCCTAAAGCTTCAATAAAATTTCAATACACTCGGAAAAACCAAAATCATGCATGAAGTACTAGGACCAAACGACTAGGCTACATGGCCTAGCGTAGGCCAGAATGGCGAATACTTCGCCAAAATAATACTAAGCATGAAAGGAAATCCTATGTAATGCTAAATAGCTAAAATTTATTAAAGCAAAACAACCGGGAATGTCGCTCTGACTAACTAAACTTATACCTGGCGAGCGACAGCGTCCATGACACCTCCGGTAGGCTACGGCTCTTGTAACAAAGATTAAACCTATTAATCATTCAAAAATTTACCAAGAGCCTACATTTATACATAAAAGACATGGTACTCAACTTATCAGAGGCCGACGAAGACGGAGAAGCCATGAAAAGCAGAATAAATCCAAGATTTGCGAGAAACACAGGAAAAAACACCGAGTTGTTAAGCTACGCAAAAAGGAATACAGATGGCGCCAGGATTGGCGCCAGGCACGCTTACGAAACGGGAGATAGGGAGCCTTGGGAGCGGCTCCCCCTTTTTCTTTCCCGAATTCGTTTCTTGCCAATTGCCCCCTGCGAGACGAAATCTCTGTTCGGGGTACAGATTGCCATGTGGCGTGTCAAGAATACGTCCTCTGATATGTCGCTATATCCCTTTCACGAGGGATAATCGCTCCAGGAGTTAGAATTCTGGTACCTTAAGGTAAATTCTCTGGGAATATCGCCGTAGTTGTAATATACCCTAGGAAGCTACCCTATAGGAACTTCCATCAGGACGACATGGCTTGAGCCTAAAAATATATATATATATATATATATATATATATATATATATATATATATATATATATATATATATATATATATATATATATATATATATATATATATATATATATATATATATATATATATATATATATATATATATATATATATATATATATATATATATATATATATATATACATACACACAAACAGACAGCAACCGTAGATATATGTATCTATGGATATGCATTCTTATAGTCTTATATGATGTTAGTGAACCTCCTGGACTTTATTATTACCCAAATAGGTGATAACGAATGAAATTCAATTATAACTTTTGGAAAGACCTCGTTTCATCCCTGACGCCTTAATTGAGGTCTTCATATCCGTGGCACATCTCTTTATTCAGTTGGACACGAGAGTAATTCCAATTACAAGATGTTATGACTTAAGCTCAAACATTCTCTACCTATAAGTAGTTCTGGAATTATCTTAATTCCCTAGAGGTCAGATAAATTTTCTAATTTTGCTAAGAGTAATTTCCATAAACAAAACCTTAACAGATATATTATATCTTCACTTAATCGATAAAATATCTTTCATTTTTTCGCATATTCAAAACTCTACCATTTTTGGTATATTTTTTTCTAAAAAATTAAAACAATTGAATGCTTTCTGACAATACCTTGTTATAGAAGCAGCTTTTCTACATCGGACAGCATTCATGATTTTCACACTTCGAGATCCGTAAGAGATTTGCGACTTCTTACCTATGCTTGTGTGTCTCAATGCATTTTGATTTCATCAATTAGGTAATACCAAATACAAATTAAATTTTCACTTTCTAGTTCGTAAATGACAGAAGTAATTCTTGTGATTATTCTTTTAGAATATAATACAAAACTATAACGTCAAAAATTTTAAATTTCGCATATCTTCTTGAAACCGAAAATTATTACATTGATTCTTTTTCTTGTTTCCTTGTTAAAAGATATCACTTTTTTTTCGTAAATTTCTACAGGTAAATGAAAAGCATGTTTTGATAGATTATTTTCTAGGAAACTAAGAGAAATATACAAGTAGCGATTAAAAGAACCTCTTACTCATTTCCCATTATATAATCTTCTCCTTACATATGTTTTCCTTCGTGCTGCTACTGTGTGAACGCAAGAAATTTTCTCCATTCACAAAGTATCTGCCGCACACTAAGTATTATGCATTAACGTAATTTCTTATTTGATTTTCATCAGCCTTGTTTGTAGATTTATTTGTTTTTTGTAAAATTATTTAAAAATTATAGTTTATAAGGCGGTATTTGTAAATTTAAAGTTTTTTTCTGTTGAAATGCTAGTTTAACCTCCTCCCCGCTCATTTTATAATCTATAAGTTTCTAGTTTAACGCTTTGTTTTCTTTTCTGTATTTTCCGAGTCCTTGGATGGATAGAGACACCAGTGTTTACCAGTGAGGAACTCGTTTGCTAAAGTGGACAGTCGTAGCTCCAAGGTTTCCAGAACATACTGCAGCTGCTCGCCATTTAGCCTTTTGAGGATTGCGCCACCTATTGTTGACGGCCTTTTGCAGGTGAATTTCTGCCACCTGCGGTGTTTTCCCGTTCCTGCGTGTTCTCTTCTGTAGTCCGTAGAGCCAACACTGAAATCCCGGCTTTGAGGTGGACTCAGGAGAGAGACGCCCCCCGTCGACGCATCCTCGCCAGGGTTAGCTGCAGGAGCCTTGGAGCTAGTGGAGTCATGTAGGGAGACATCTGCCAGGTAGGTGCCATCAATATGTTTTGTTAGATTGGGACTCCATTTCGTCCCTTTTATGAGGGATCCTATGGAGCTATACTCACTACAGTAGCAGTGTGCCGTTGGAGCCGCTACCTTATCTGGAGCTGTGGGAGTTGTTTTTTTCCAGCTTCAGAGAGTGTGAGAACATTTAGGCATTTAGTATTTTTGTTTACTTTAGTGGGTAACTATTAAGATATTTAACTCTCTCTCTAGATGAGAGTGTATTGTTTCCCGTCAGGGAATGTTGTTGTTGTTTAGACATTTGTGTGTTTAATTATCATTTGACTCTCTCTCGTTGAGAGCGTGTTGTGTCCCGTTGGGGAATTTTGTTATTAATGTTTAAGTGTTAATTGTTAATTATTAATTGGCGAAAAAGTTCATGTAGTAATTTGTTAAACATTAATTGTTATTTTTTTAGTGTTAAGTTGTTAAATTGTTAGGTAGTGACAAGGTTGGCTTTTCAAATTGTTAATAAATATTGTTAAGTTTTCTTAAGTGTTTTCGTTACCACTGACCAATTTTATAA
>NC_090748.1:47857065-47887065 GCF_036898095.1 Palaemon carinicauda
TGGACCTAGTATAGGTTAGGAGGTGGGATTGACTCAGCCCCCTGCCGGCCGGCAGCTCTGCCGGCCGGCAGGGGTCTTATATTTTGAGTGCTGCCCGGACCTCCCTTGGTCCCTCATCCATGCCTGCCTGTAGAGCCAGACGGCATTGGCCAGGAAGCCTGAATTAGATTCTCCCCTTCCTTATATGCACTCTTTCGGATTGCCGGGCTTGGAGGTAGTGTACACTCTTATCCAGGCATCCATCCTATTTTTCTCCTATGAGGCCGGCAGCCGGGCAGGTGTAGTCCTCTGGTTCTTTTGTGCCGGCTGGCATCGGTCCTGTACCTTTGCCGGCCGGCTAATGTCAGCCCTTGTTTGCCGGTCACCAAGAGTGTGGCCAGCAGCTGGGTACTACCTTGTGTAGTTGCCGGCCGGCAGCCATTGCCGGCCGACATTGCCTGTTGCCGGCCGGCAATTGCTGCCGACCGGCACATGCATTTGAACCAGAGTTCTGCCGCCTTATAGCTGTTAAGTAGTATACTTTAAAGCTAGTTATGGTGTGTCGTATCCTCCTATACTGTACTAGTATTCTTCAGTATAACATATACAGTAAGAGGAAAACTATAGTATGGGTTTTGGTACAGCACTGTGTGTTCTAACACTTTTTTGTTTTCTTGCACAGTCCTTTGCTGTTGCCCTACAGATAGGAAAGTGAGTTCTTTCCTGTCTATTATCCAGGATATTAAAATCATTGCTTAGGTGGGAGCTCAACCTGTTTCCTCTGGAAACTTTGCATTGGTTACTCTAGAAGAGATTAACCATTTGATTTTATTATCTGGAAGGCTGCAACAATGGGTTGTGAGGGAAACACAAGTGTGTGTCTTTCCTTTCTGAATTGTTATGCTATACTATGCATATACAGTGATACATAGTTCACTTGATACTCATGGAAATTTCTTCTCTTTACAGAAGGACCCTCCGAAGTGCGGAAGTGCTTTCTGCAACGTTAGTAGCAAGAACCTCTGCGGACATGAGTTTTGTAGTAGACACGCAGCATGTGCTGTCTCCAAGGATGATCTCCGGTATTGGGACATTCAGGTATGTACTGTGTGCACTAACCTGATTACTGAGGCCTTTGATTCCCCTAGGACGGCGGAATCAAGGGATATAGCTAGGAAGAAGCTTCGTACCTGGGTAAGGGGCTTCCAAAAGAACACTTCTGGCCCTTATCTTCCAAGTGAGAAGATGAGGGCGTATCTTTTTCCTAAGGCATCAGCTGATGCAGTGATTCCCCAGCCTCAAGAGGAGATCCCCCAAGTTCAGATCCAGGTGGATGCTGAAGTCGCGGTCGCTTTGCAAGACATCCAGTTAGATGACATGATGTCTGATGTGGACGAGTGTCTGGTGGAAGACCTCCTGGCAGAAGCCCAGGATGAAGTTCAAGCCCCAGACGTTGTAAAGGTAGAGGTCGACGAGGTGTCGGCTACTCCGGTTCAGATTCCGGAGCCTATTCCCTCAACATCGGCCGGTCTCCCAGTAGAGCTGGGACAGGCCCTCTCTTCTATTGTTGGAATGATCCAACAAATGCAGAAGGAGAATCAGGAGAAGGCGGCTGCAATGGAACTGCGAATGCAGTGCCTTGCAGAATCACATGGGCCCCAGAAAAAGCTCAATGTGAAAGACCTTCTCTTGTGCTCAGATGCTAACCCATGGAGGTATGCTGAGCACATGCCGATGACGACTGGAAAGATCGTCATCTTGGATAAGCTGGGCTCAGTTCCCCTGGAGGAGGTGGAATTCTGGCCCAGCAAGGCATCATATCCGGACTGTTATGTCCGGCTGAGGAAGGAACCAGCTTCAAAGGAGGAGACAGAGCCGAAGGAGGTCATAGTGATGGACCATGATAAGGCTCAAGCTCTACTTTAATCCTCGATGAAAGAGAGGGGCTTCTCTAACTCAAAGGTAGCCGCATTGAACAGGAAGCTCCCTTCCTTTGTGTCCTCGCCTACTAGAGCCTTCCCCTTTTTACAGAAAGGGTTTGCGGCTGTACTAAAAGCAGTCGAGGCCGGCAAGCCTTGCCCCTCCCTAGAGGAGTGTAAACCCTTGTCGCTGGCCCTGCCTATGGACCACAAAGACTGGAAGGACGTCCATCTTACGTTCTCAGTTGGAAAGTTGGAGGCTGATATTGCCGGACGTCAGTTCGGCGAGGACCTCCCTAAGCTGTCTGACTTTCTTTTGCGAAGAGAGTTCGAGACAAAAGAAAGACTGGCTGCCTCAATGTCTCTTCAGACTACTCTCGAGACGATGGCAAGTGACCCCAAGGTCCATGAAATGTTCATGGTGGTGGCCAAGACTCATCTGGCCACAGTGACGAAGGACCTTTATGGCTTCGTCAAGGCAAGGAGAGCTTGTAGGGAGTTCGTGTTCACCTCGGCTACGGTGAGGCACGAGCCAAGGAAACTAATCTCCTCCAACATTTGGGGAAAAAACCTTTTCCCTACCGACTTGGTCAAAAAAGTTGTTGATAAGGCCGCCTTGGAGAATAGAAACCTTCTCCAGAAGTGGGGCCTGGCTATCAAAAGAAAGTCTTCCCCGGATGAGGGTCCTCAACCAAAGAGGAAGACTATGAGGACTAGGCTACCGTCTCGGCCAGCCAAGCCTCTTAAACAGCAACAGCAACTGCAATTGCCATTGCCCCCAGTGCCCCAGATCGTGGCACAAACCCCGACCACTTTTCAGTGGGTACCCCAGGCCGTGTCGACACAGTCCTCGGCAATCACCCCAGCGTTCGAAGGGCAGTCTACTTCCTTTCGAGCAAAGCCTGGAGGAGCAGCCAGAGGCTCGTCTAGACGCCCCTCAAGGGGAAGGGGATTCAAGGGTGGTCGTGGTCAGGAAGGCAAGACCTCTGGACGGCAGTCCAAGTGAGGTGATACCGGTAGAAGGGAGACTTCAGAAATTTCGGGATCGGTGGACCTTCGATCCCTGGGCCCACAGCCTACTCAAGAATGGACTGGGCTGGAGCTGGTACGGCACTCCACCCCCGTGCCTTCGGTTTTTCCAACACTCCACCCCCGTTAAGGAGGAGTACGTTCAAGAACGGTTGGAGAAAAAAGGTGATCCGAAGGGTGAAGCCCATCAATTTCTAAGGGAGGCTGTTTTGTGTTCCCAAGAAAGACTCGGAAAAGCTCAGAGTCATTCTGGACTTGTCGCCACTCAACAAGTTCATAGTGAATTGCATATTCAAAATGCTAACACTGCAACACATAAGGACCTTACTGCCCAAGAGGGCATATTTTGTCTCTATAGACTTGTCAGACGCCTATTGGCACATTCCAATCAGCCATCGACTCTCCCCCTACCTAGGGTTCAGGCTACAACGAAGACTATACGCCTTCGGAGCCATGCCATTCGGGCTAAACATAGCCCCAAGGATTTTTACGAAGCTTGCGAGCGTAGCTCTCAAACAATTACGCCTAAAGGGAATTCAGGTAGAAGCCTACCTGGACGACTGGTTGGTGTGGGCAGCATCCGAGACAAAATGCTTGCAAGCTTCCAGTCAAGTGATCCAGTTCCTAGAGTACCTAGGCTTCAAGATCAACAGAAAAAAGTCTCGACTTTCTCCATCTCAAAGGTTCCAGTAGCTGGGAATCCACTGGGACCTTTTGTCACACCGTTTCTCCATCCCGGCGAAGAAAAGGAAGGAGATAGCGGGTTCTGTCAAGAGACTTCTAGATTCCGAAAGGATATCAAGAAGCGAGCAGGAGAGGGTACTGAGCTCTCTCCAGTTTGCTTCGGTGACAGACCCAGTGCTCTGAGCACGGCTAAAGGATGCAATCGGAGTTTGGAGAAGTTATGCATCAAACGCGCGAAGAGATCTGAGAAGACCAGCCGCTGCGGCTAAGTACTCTTCTCAGGCCTTGGTCCCAAGCCAGACATCTAAAGAAGTTGGTTCTTCTTCAGCCACCTCACCCGTCGGTGACGATTCACTCAGACGCCTCGAAGGAGGGATGGGGAGGTCACTCTCATCGGAAAAAAGTCCAGGGGACTTGGTCCAATCTATTCAAGACCTTTCACATAAAACTTTCTAGAAGCTATGGCAGTGCTCCTTACCTTAAAGAAAGTCTCCCCGCGTCACTCGATCCACATAAGGTTGGTGATGGACAGCGAGGTAGTTGTGAGATACTTGAATCGACAAGGATCGAGGTCACCACCTCTCAACCAGGTGATGTTGGCCATCTTCCGATTGGCGTAAAAGAAGAAGTGGTACCTGTCGGCAGTTCACCTTCAAGGAGTCCGTAATGTGACGGCAGACGCTCTATCCAGGTTCACACCGATAGAGTCGGAATGGTCCTTAAACGCAGGATCATTCTCCTTCAGTCTGAATCAAGTCCCAGAACTGCAGATAGACCTCTTTGCGACGAAAGACAACAAGAAGTTGCCCCTGTACGTGCCCCGTACGAGGACCCCTTAGCGGAAGCAGTGAAAGCGATGTCCCTCGACTGGAACAGATGGTCCAAGATTTATCTGTTCCCTCCTCACAACCTTCTGTTGAGGGTCCTCAACAAACTGAGATCCTTCAAGGGGTAGCGGCAATAGTGGCCCACAAGTGGCCGAACAGCGTGTGGTTCCCCCTGGCATTGGAACTGTAGCTGAAGTTTATACCGCTACCAGATCCAGTTCTGACCCAGCGAGTCCAGAAGTCAACTGTCTGCGCTTCATTACAGAAAACCCGGACCCTGCAGCTCATGATTTTCTCTCCCTAGCGGTGAGAAAGCGTTTCGGGATTTCGAAAGCCAGCATAGACTTCATAGAGGAATATAAGTGCAAATCTACTAGAAGGCAATATGAGTCATCTTGGAGAAAATGGGTGGCCTTTTGTCGAGGCGAAGAATCAGCAGGAGATCTTGACAGACTTCTGCTTATCTTTCTTCTCCACCTCCATGGTCAAGGATTGGCAGCTAACACGATTTCAGCGTGTAAGTCTGCTTTGACAAGACCCATTCTATATGCCTTCCAGGTCGACCTAGGTAACGAGTTCTTTAATAAAGTTCCGAAAGCCTGCGCTAGGCTCAGACCTTCAGCACCTCCAAAGGCCATTTCATGGTCTTTAGACAAGTTCTTCATTTCGCTTCTCTGTTGAGCAATGAAGAGTGTGCGTTAAAGGATTTGACACAAAAAGTTATTTTCCTATTTTGCACTCGCGTCCGGAGCCAGGGTTAGAGAGATTGTAGCCCTCTCGAGAGAGGCAGGTCGTGTTCAGTTCCTGGATGGGGGAGAACTGAACCTGTTTCCGGATCCTACGTTTCTTGCCAAGAATGAGTTACCCACCAACAGGTGGGGTCCCTGGAGAATCTGCCCTCTGAAAGAAGATGCATCTCTATGTCCAGTAGAATGCCTAAAGGTCTATCTTCATAGAACTTCAGACTTCAAGGGTGGTCAACTATTCAGGGGAGAAACATCAGGCTCAAATTTATCTCTGTATCAACTCAGAGCGAAAATCACATATTTTATTCGCAGAGCGGATCCTGACAGTACACCCGCAGGTCACGATCCGAGGAAAGTTGCCTCATCCTTAAATTTCTTTAATTGTATGGATTTTGAACATCTCCGTTCATGCACTGGCTGGAAGTCTTCCAGAGTGTTCTTTCGCCTCTATGTGAAGCAAGTAGAGGAACTAAAGAGATCTGTGGTAGCAGTGGGTCGCGGTGTTAACCCTACTGTTTAACTCTGCGAGGAACAGTGGTCTTAATTGGGACGATTAATTCCAGGGTGAGTGTGTAGTTACATACTGTACTACAAACTAAGTGAGGGCACTGTGTTGCCCATGTAGACTGTTCCATTTCCGAAGGTGAACCTAGCATAAGTGCAGACATGTGTGCCGAGCGTTTCTAACGCTAATGTCATTGATTTGTAATACAGACTTTTATGACTTTGATACCTCGGTATCTTAAAAGTGGCATTTAATGTTTTTTCTTTCACACAAACAAGTTCTGTTTACTATCATACTTATGCTTAAAGTTTTGGGTTATCCTCTTTATATGTATATATATATATATATATATATATATATATATATATATATATATATATATATATATATATATATATATATATATATATATATATATATCTATATATATATATATATATATATAATTGTGGTTAACCTGTCTATTTATTGCCTGTCAATAAACTGGTTCTTGAGAACCTTGCGTCTCCTTCACCTCTGTCAATTTATTGGTATAATTGAGCATTCATTCTATGTACCTTATCTGGGATAATTCTAATAGAATTGTTCCTTTATGCAAGCCTTTTTTACATTGGTTTTCCTGCTATGCGGATATAAAACCTTTGTCCAATACAAGTATTGTGCGGAGAACTGGTCGATATTTCATATTGACGCAGTGGTTCTTTACAAACTATGCTTTACTTAATATAGGGCGAGACCACTATATTAGCTTGCCTGGTATTCATACATAGGTATATGTACTCTTCGAGACTTTTCCAGAGTCTAGTAGGACTCTTCCCTGTAGGGGGCAGGAAGCTCTAACATGGTTTATAGTTAGTTGAAAAGATGTATAACGGTAACATCTTAGGTCTCTAGGTCTAGTCGACCGGGAAAAATTACATCCGGGGAGTACGGCACGTTCTGAGAATCCACAGATACAGTAATGCTCTGGTATTCTTCCATCAGGACGACATGGCTTGAGCCCAAAAAACGGATTTTGAGCGAAGCGAAAGATCTATTTTTAGGTGAGATAGCCATGTCGTCCTGATGGACCCGCCCTTGCCTTTCTAAGAAAGGGCCGTAGGACCCCTCCCTACATACAGTATATGTAGCACCTCGTGTACGCTACAAGGAATACAGATGGCGCCAGGATTGGAGCCAGGCACGTATACGAATCGGAAGATAGGGAGCCTTGGGAGCGGCTCCCCCTTTTTCTTTCCCGAATTCGTTTCTTGCCAATCGCCCCTTGCGAGATGAAATCTCTGTTCGGGATGCAGATTGCCATGTGGCGTGTCAAGAATACGTCCTCTGATATGTCGCGATATCCCTTTCAGGAGGGATACTCGCTCCAGGAGTTAGAATTCTGGTACCTTAAGGTAAATTCTCTGGGAATATCGCCGTAGTTGTAATATACCCTAGGAAGCTACCCTATAGGAACTTCCATCAGGACGACATGGCTATCTCACCCAAAAATAGATTTTTCTCTTCGCTCAAAATCCGTATATATATATATATATATATATATATATATATATATATATATATATATATATATATATATATATATATATATATATATATATATATATATATATATATATATATGTCAATTAACATGCATATATATATATATATATATATATATATATATATATATATATATATATATATATATATATATATATATATATATATATATATATATAGATATATATATATATATATATATATATATATATATATATATATATATATATATATATATATATATATATATATATATATATATATATATATATATATCTATATATATATATATATATATATATATATATATATATATATATATATATATATATATATATATGTATTTTCATAATTTTATATATATATATATATATATATATATATATATATATATATATATATATATATAAAATTATGAAAATACATACAATTTCCTATAAAGTATTATTACATCTTTACGTAGAATTTCGATCATACTCCGATCTCTTTTAATGAAAGGTAATTTATAGCTGGTATGATTGGTAGCTACCCAATCTTCCTTTTATATATATATATATATATATATATATATATATATATATATATATATATATATATATATATATATATATATGTATATATATATATATATATATATATATATATATATATATATATATATATATATATATATATATATATATATATATATATATATATATATATATATATAACGGATTTTGAGCGAAGCGAAAAATCTATTTTTGGGTGAGATGGCCATGTCGTCCTGATGGAAGTTCCTATAGGGTAGCTTCCTAGGGTATTTTACAACTACGGCGATATTCCAAGAGAATTTGCCCTAAGGTATCCAGAATTCTAACTCCTGGAGTGAATATCCCTAATGAAAGGGATATCGCGACATATCAAAGGACGTATTCTTGACACGCCACATGGCAATCTGCACCCCAAACAGAGATAACACATTGAGGGGTCAATTGGCAAGAAACAAAAACGGGAAAGAAAAAGGGTGAGCCGCTCCCAAGGCTCCCTCCTCTCCAGTTTCGTTAGCGTGCCTGGCGCCAATCCTGGCTCCATGTGTATTCCTTGTAGCGTACACGAGGTGCTACAGATACTGAATGTAGGGAGGGGTCCTACAGCCCTTTCATAGAAAGGGAAGGGCGGGTCTATCAGGACGACATGGCCATCTCACCCAAAAATAGATTTTTCGCTTCGCTCAAAATCCGTTTTTTGGGCTCAAGCCATGTCGTCCTGATGGAAGTATACCAGAGCATTACTGTATCTGTGGATTCTCAGAACGTGCCGTACTCCCCGGAGGTAATTTTTCCCGGTCGACTAGACCTAGAGACCTAAGATGTTACCGTTATACATCTTTTCAACTAACTATAAACCATGTTAGAGCTTTCTGCCCTCTACAGGGAAGAGTCCTACTAGACTCTGGAAAAGTCTTGAAGTGTACATATACCTATGTATGAATACCAGGCAAGCTAATATAGTGGTCTCACCCTATATTAAGTAAAGCATAGTTTGTAAAGAACCACTGCATCAATATGAAATATTGACCAGTTCTCCGCACAATACTTGTATTGGACAAATGTTTATATCCGCATAGGAGGAAACTTGTAAAACCGCCACCGTCCACTTCTGGAACGGAGTCCTCCCGTTAAGGGAAAGCATAAACCAATGCAACATAGCTTGCATAAAGGAACAATTCTATTAGAATTATCCCAGATAAAGTACATAGAATGAATGCTCAATTATATCAATAAATTGACACCGGTGAAGGAGACGCAAGGTTCTCAAGAACAAGTTTATTGACAAGCAATAAATAGATAGGTTTACAACATATATATATATATATATATATATATATATATATATATATATATATATATATATATATATATATATATATATATATATATATATATATATATATATATATATATATATATATATATATATATATATATATATATATATATATATATATATATATATATATATATATATATATATATATATATATATATATATAAGAAGAGGATAACCCAAACTTTAAGCATAAGTATGATAGTAAACAGAACTTGTTTATCTGAAAGAAAAAACATTATTGCCACTTTTAAGATACCGAGGTATCAAAGTCATAAATGTCTGTATTACAAATCAATCACATTAGCGTTAGAAAACGCTCGGCACACGTGTCTGCACTTATGCTAGGTTCACCTTTGGAAATGGAACAGTCTACGTGGGCAACTCAGTGCCCTCACTTAGTTTGTAGTACCGTATGTAACTACACACTCACCCTGGAATTAATCGTCCCAATTAAAACTACTGTTCCTTGTAGAGTTAAACAGTAGGGTTAACAACGCGACCCACTGCTACCACAGATCTCTTTAGTTCCTCTACTTGCTTTGCATAGTGGTGAAAGAACACTCTGGAAGACTTCCAGCCAGTGTATGAACGGAGATGTTCAAAATCCATACAATTAAAGAAATTTAAGGATGAGGCAACTTTCCTCGGATCGTGACCTGCGGGTGTACTGTCAGGATCCGCTCTGCGAATAAAATATGTGATTCTCGCTCTGAGTTGATTCAGAGATAAATTTAAGCCTGATGTTTCTCCCCTGAATAGTTGACCACCCTTGAAGTCTGAAGTTCTACGAAGATAGACCTTTAGGCATTCTACTGGACATAGAGATGCATCTTCTTTCAGAGGACAGATTCTCCAGGGACCCCACCTGTTGGTGGGTAACTCATTCTTGGCAAGAAACGTAGGATCCGGAAACAGGTTCAGTTCTCCCCCATCCAGGAACTGAACACGACCTGCCTCTCTCGAGAGGGCTACAATCTCTCTAACCCTGGCCCCGGACGCGAGTGCAAATAGAAAAATAACTTTTTGTGTCATATCCTTTAACGCACACTCCTCATTGCTCAACAGAGAAGCGAAATGAAGAACTTTGTCTAAAGACCATGAAATGGCCTTTGGAGGTGCTGAAGGTCTGAGCCTAGCGCAGGCTTTCGGAACTTTATTAAAGAACTCGTTACCTAGGTCGACCTGGAAGGCATATAGAATGGGTCTTGTCAAAGCAGACTTACACGCTGAAATCGTGTTAGCTGCCAATCCTTGACCATGGAGGTGGATGAAGAAAGATAAGCAGAAGTCTGTCGAGATCTCCTGCTGATTCTTCGCCTTGCCAAAGGCCACCCATTTTCTCCAAGATGACTCATATTGCCTTCTAGTAGATTTGCACTTATATTCCTCTATGAAGTCAATGCTGGCTTTCGTAATCCCGAAACGCTTTCTCACCGCTAGGGAGAGAAAATCATGAGCTGCAGGGTCCGGGTTTTCTGTAATGAAGCGCAGACAGTTGACTTCTGGACTCGCTGGGTCAGAACTGGATCTGGTAGCGGTACAAACTTCAGCTGTAGTTCCAATGCCAGGGGGAACCACACGCTGTTCGGCCACTTGTGAGCCACTATTGCCGCTACCCCCTTGAAGGATCTCAGTTTGTTGAGGACCCTCAACAGAAGGTTGTGAGGAGGGAACAGATAAATCCTGGACCATCTGTTCCAGTAAAGGGGCATCGCGTCCACTGCTTCCGCTAAGGGGTCCTCGTACGGGGACACGTACAGGGGCAACTTCTTGTTGTCTTTCGTCGCAAAGAGGTCTATCTGCAGTTCTGGGACTTGATTCAGAATGAAGGAGAATGATCCTGCGTCTAAGGACCATTCCAACTCTATCGGTGTGAACCTGGATAGAGCGTCCGCCGTCACATTGCGGACTCCTTGAAGGTGAACTGCCGACAGGTACCACTTCTTCTTTTCCGCCAATCGGAAGATGGCCAACATCACCTGGTTGAGAGGTGGTGACCTCGATCCTTGTTGATTCAAGCATCTCACAACTACCTCGCTGTCCATCACCAACCTTATATGGATCGAGTGACGCGGGGAGACTTTCTTTAAGGTAAGGAGCACTGCCATAGCTTCTAGAAAGTTTATGTGAAAGGTCTTGAATAGCTTGGACCAAGTCCCCTGGACTTCTTTCCGATGAGAGTGACCTCCCCATCCCTCCTTCGAGGCGTCTGAGTGAATCGTCACCGACGGGGGAGGTGGCTGAAGAAGAACCGACTTCTTTAGATGTCTGGCTTGGGACCAAGGCCTGAGAAGAGTACGTAGCTGAAGAGGAACTGGTCTTCTCAGATCTCTTCGCGCGTTTGATGCATAATTTCTCCAAACTCCTGTTGCATCCTTTAGCTGTGCTCTTAGCACTGGGTCTGCCACCGAAGCAAACTGGAGAGAGCCCAGTACCCTCTCCTTTTCGCGTCTTGATATGCTTTCGGAATCTAGAAGTCTCTTGACAGAACCCGCTATCTCCTTCCTTTTCTTCGCCGGGATGGAGAAACGGTGTGACATTAGATCCCAGTGGATTCCCAGCCACTTGAACTTTTGAGATGGAGAAAGTTGAGACTTTTTTCTGTTGATCTTGAAGCCTAGATACTCTAGGAACTGGATCACTTGACTGGAAGCTTGCAAGCATTCTGTCTCAGATGCTGCCCACACCAGCCAGTCGTCCAGGTGCGCTACTACCTTAATTCCCTTTAGGCGTAATTTTTTGAGAGCTACGCTCGCAAGCTTCGTGAAAATCCTTGGGGCTATATTTAGCCCGAATGGCATGGCTCTGAAGGCGTATAGTCTTCGTTGTAGCCTGAACCCTAGGTAGGGGGAGAGTCGACGGTTGATTGGAACGTGCCAATAGGCGTCTGACAAGTCTATGGAGACGGAATATGCCCTCTTGGGCAGTAAGGTCCTTATGTGTTGCAGTGTTAGCATCTTGAATTTGCAATTCACTATGAACTTGTTGAGTGGCGACAAGTCCAGAATGACTCTGAGTTTTTCCGAGTCTTTCTTGGGAACACAAAACAGCCTCCCTTGGAATTTGATGGTCTTCACCCTTTGGATCACTTTTTTCTCCAACAATTCTTGAACGTACTCCTCCAGAACGGGGGTGGAGTGTTGGAAAAACTGAGGGCACGGGGGTGGAGTGCTGTACCAGCTCCAGCCCAGTCCGTTCTTGAGTAGGCTGTGGGCCCAGGGATCGAAGGTCCACCGATCCCGAAAATTCTGAAGTCTCCCTCCTACCGGCATCATCTTACTTGGACTGCCGTCCTGAGGTCTTGCCTCCCTGACCGCGACCACCCCTGAATCCCCTTTCCCTTGAGGGGTGCCTAGACGAGCCTCTGGCTGCTCCTCTAGGCTTTGCTCGAAAGGAAGTAGACTGCCCTTCGAACGTTGGGGTGAATGCCGTGGACTGTGTCGACACGGCCTGGGGTACCCACTGGAATGTGGTCGGGGTTTGTGCCACCATCTGGGGCACTGAAGGCAATGGCAATTGCAGTTGCTGTTGCTGTTTAAGAGGCTTGGCTGGCCGAGACGGTAGCCTAGTCCTCATAGTCTTCCTCTTTGGTTGAGGACCCTTATCCGGGGAAGAGTTTCTTTTGATAGCCAGGCACCACTTCTGGAGAAGGTTTCTATTCTCCGTGGCGGTCCTATCAACAACTTCTTTGACCAATTCGGTAGGGAAAAGGTCTTTGCCCCAAATGTTGGAGGAGATTAGTTTCCTTGGCTCGTGCCTCACCGTAGCCGAGGTTAACACGAACTCCCTACAAGCTCTCCTCGCCCTGATGAAGCTATAAAGATCCTTCGTCACTGTGGCCAGATGAGTCTTGGCCACTACCATGAACATTTCATGGACTTTGGGGTCACTTGCCATCGTCTCAAGAGTAGTCTGAAGAGACATTGAGGCAGCCAGTCTTTCTTTTGTCTCGAGCTCTCTCCGCAAAAGAAAGTCAGACAGCTTAGGGAGGTCCTCGCCGAACTGACGTCCGGCAATATAGCCTCCAACTTCCCAACTGAGAAGGTAAGATGGACGTCCTTCCAGTCTTTGTGGTCCATAGGCAGGGCCAGCGACAAGGGTTTACACTCCTCCAGGGATGGGCAAGGTTTGCCGGCCTCGACTGCTTTTAGTACAGCCGCAAACCCTTTCTGTAAAAATGGGAAGGCTCTAGCAGGAGAGTACACAAAGGAAGGGAGCTTCTTACTCAATGCAGCTACCTTTGAGTTCGTGAAGCCCCTCTCTTTCATCGAGGATGAAAGCAAAGCTTGAGCCTTAGCATGGTCCATCACTATGACCTCCTTCGGCTCTGTCTCCTCCTTTGAAGCTGGTTCCTTCCTCAGCCGAACATAACAGTCCGGATATGACCCCTTGCTGGGCCAGAATTCCACCTCCTCTAGGGGAACTGAACCCAACTTATCCGAGATGACGATCTTTCCAGTCGTAATCGGCATGTGCTCAGCATACCTCCATGGGTTAGCATCTGAGCACAAGGGAAGGTCTTTCACATTGAGCCTTTTCTGGGGCCCATGTGATGCTGCTAGCTTCTGCATCTGCAGTTCCATTGCAGCCGCCTTCTCTTGATTCTCCTTCTGCATTTGTTGGATCATTCCAACAATGGAGGAGAGGGCCTGTCCCAGCTCTACTGGGAGAGCGGACGATGTTGTGGGACTAGGCTCCGGGATCTGAACCGGAGTAGCCGACACCTCGTCGGCCTCTTCCTCTACAATGTCTGGGGCTTGAACTTCATCCTGGCCTCCTCCCAGGAGGTCTTCCTCCAGACGCTCGTCCACGTCAGACATCCTGTCATCCAACTGGATGTCTTGCAAAGCGACCGCGACTTCAGCATCCACCTGGATCTGAACTTGGGGGATCTCCTCTTGAAGCTGGGGAATCACTGCATCAGCTGATGCCCTAGGGAAAAGATACGCCCTCATCTTCCCTCTTGGAAGATAAGGTCCAGAGGTTTTCTTCTGGAAGCCCCTTACCCAGGTACGAAGCTTCTCCCTTGCTATATCCCTTGATTCTGCCGTCCTAGGGGAATCAAAGGCCTCAGTAATCAGGTTAGTGCACACGGTACATACCTGAGGGTCCCAATACTGGAGATCACCCTTAGAGACAGCGCATGCTGCGAGCCTCCTTAAAAATTCATGTCCGCAGAGGTTCTTACTGCGGACGTTGCAGAAAACACTTCCACACTTCGGAGGGTCCTCCTGTAAAGAGAAGAGATTTCCATGAGTATCAAGTGAACTATGTATCAATGGATATGCATAGTATAGCATAACAATTCAGAAAGGAAAGACACACACTTGTGTTTCCTTCACAACCAATTGTTGCAGCCTTCCAGATAATAAAATCGTATGGTTAATCTCTTCTAGAATAACCAATGAAAAGTTTCCATAGGAAACAGGTGTAGCTCACACCTAAGCAATGATTTTAAAATCCTGGATAATAGACAAGAAAGAACTCACTTTCTTATCTGCAAGGCAACACCAAAGGGCTGTGCAAGACAACACAAAAGTGTTAGAACACACAGTGCTGTACCAAAACTTATACTATAGTTTTCTTCTTACAGTATATGTTCTACTGAAGAATACTGGTAGAGTATAGAAGGTTATGTGCCGGCCGGCACACACCATAACTAGCTTTAAACTATACTACTTAACAGCTATAAGGCGGCAGAACGCTGGTTCAAATGCATATGCCGGCCGGCAACAGCCAATGTCGGCTACACAAGGTAGCACCTGGCTGCCGGCCACTGCTCCTAGCGACCGGCAGACAAGGGCTGACATTAGCCGGCCGGCAAAGGTAAACAACTGATGCCAGCCAGCAGCAAAAGAACCAGAGGACTACGACTGCCCGGCTGCCGGCCTCATAGGCCGGCAGCCGGGTCAGGAATAGCACTAGAAGAAAACAGAATGGATGCCGGGATAAGAGCGTAAACTACCTCCAAGCCCGGCAATCCGAAAGCGTGCATATAAGGAAGGGGAGAATCTAATTCAGGCTTCCTGACCAATGCCGTCTGGCTCTACAGGCAGGCATGGATGAGGGACCAATGGAGGTCCGGGCAGCACTCAAGCAGAAGACCCTTGCCGGCCGACAGACTCTGCCGGCCAGCAAGGGCCGGCAAGGGACTGAGTCAATTCCACATCCTAACCTATCCTAGGTCCAAATGTAGAATGACGTACAGTACTGTAATGGCTAGGCCATTACGGAGATAGAGGGGGAAGGGACAAAAGAGGGTCCTACCAACCTTGCTTTAGTGAAGGATCACCCGCAGCCAAGAAAACTCATCTTAGCCTAAGGGAGATCCAAGGAGGGAGGCCAGCAATACTTGCCAGCTCCCAAAGAACCAAAGCAAGGAAGGTGTTGCTACTCCCAGGGAAAGGATCTTATCATCCCACCGAGAACAGCAACAAGGACTAGTCTGCTAGATCACAAAAGAAGGAATCATCTCGTACAGAAACCTTCGGTAGTGACCTAAGGAGGCTAAGCCTCCTATGTCTGTGTCAGGCCAGCGAGGGAGACTCTACCCCAAGCCAGACAAACACAGACTCAGACTAAAAACTCTGTTGTTCGGTCCCTCTCTGAAACCAGACTTACTGGAACAGGAAGGTACAGTAACACCCCAGTATAGTTTTATCGAAAGTTAATTCAGATAAACCACTTAGGGATAAGCCCAAGGCTTAAACAGAGGGAAAGGGATTGCATACCCTCTCCGAAGAAAAGAAAGCAACCGGGGAGTATGAGAAAGTATACTAAGGCTCCATAAGCAACTTAGCCTAGGCACCAAGAGAATCGATTACCTAAATCACCGAAACTCACTCGTATACTATCTTGGAAATAATCAACATAATCTTAAATGTATAAAAAACAGCCTAAAGCTTCAATAAAATTTTAAGACACTTGGAAAACCAAAATCATGCAGGAAGTACTAGGACCAAACGACTAGGCTACATGGCGAAGCGTAGGCCAGAGTTGGCGAATACTTCGCCAAAATAATACTAAAGCACGAAAGGAAATCCTATGTAACGCTAAATAGCTAAAATTTATTAAAGCAAAACAACCGGGAATGTTGCTCTGGGTAACTAAAACTCATACCTAGCGAGCGACAGCGTCCATGACGCCTCCGGTAGGCAACGGCTCTTGTAACAAGGATTAATACTATTATTCACATAAAAATTTACCAAGAGCCTACATTTATACATAAAAGAAATGGTACTCAACTTATCAGAGGCCGACGAAGTTGGAGAAGCCATGAAAAGCTGAATAAATCCAAGATTTGCAAGAAACACAGGAAAAAACACCGAGTTGTTAAGCTACGCAAAAACGAATACAGATGGCGCCAGCATTGGCGCCAGGCACGTTTACGAAACTGGAGAAGAGGGAGCCTTGGGAGCGGCTCCCCCTTTTTCTTTCCCGTTTTCGTTTCTTGCCAATTGACCCCTCGATGTGTTATCTCTGTTTGGGGTGCAGATTGCCATGTGGCGTGTCAAGAATACGTCTTCTGATATGTCGCGATATCCCTTTCATTAGGGATATTCGCTCCAGGAGTTAGAATTCTGGATACCTTAAGGTAAAATCTCTGGGAATATCGCCGTAGTTGTAATATACCCTTGGAAGCTACCCTATAGGAACTTCCATCAGGACGACATGGCTTGAGCCCAAAAATATATATATATATATATATATATATTATATATTAGGTATATATATTATTTGTATTTCATAACTATATATATATATATATATATATATATATATATATATATATATATATATATATATATATATATATATATATATATATATATATTTATATATCCATATACATATATATATATATATATATATATATATATATATATATATATATATATATATATATATATATATATATATATATATATATATATATATATATATATATATACACACACATAAGTGTGTGTGTGTATGTGCCTGTGTGTGTATGTGCGTTTGTGTGTCTGTGGCTGTGTGTGTGTTTATACTAATGTCATTCACGTAATAGATAAAGAGAAAAGGAGCAATTTAATAAGAAACCTTTTACCGATAATTTGGACAAACTTGCTAAAACTCTTGTGTTGTGATAAAACCAGGTATTTCGTAAATTTGTCCGTCATATCATCTGACATAATGTTCATCGAAAATTCACTCGCTCTCTCCATAGGAGTTTGTTAAAGTACTTAAAGCCCCAAAAGAATGATAATGAAGTCTACAGGAGACTTTCACATGTACCCTATTAGCATTATAAACGATGCGGCTCTCCTTTTGGTACGACGGAGCTAAATCATTTCACTTTATGATTAAATTGCTGAAAAGTCACAGAAATACAATGCTTTTCATTTCCATCATGTTTATAGTTCACGAGTTTTCTTTAATCAGAGAGGAAATCTTCATTCAAGGAAAACACTTATTTTTTGAGAATAAATTGCGCATATTTCCTTCCATGTTTCTTTTACATATGCCACTTGCGAAGGTTTTATTAGGTAAGGACAATAGGGAGGGCAACTTCATGTCTTTTTCCAGACCATGTTCGAAAGATCCAGAAAAGTCAAAGGAGAGAATGTTAGTGCTTGTTCCTAAAAAGAAACGAAAGACCGGCCAATTTCAAGTATAAAGGTTTTAAAATTTGGGAATAAGAGAAGCGGGAAGAGAAGGCCAATGTTTAGCAGAAGGAACGAACGAGTTTATTTAGCATTGTAATATCAAGAGTGCAGATTCTCTCAGAGTCTTTGTGGGAGTTAGTTCGCGTGTCTGGTGTTACGAGACTTCTGGCGAACATGTATGATATCTCGTAGCTTGAATGAACAAGAATAGCACATTCCTTTACCTTTTCTATTTGTTTATAGTATATAAATATACAGTTGACAAACGCAGAGTAATTGACACTTAACTTTATTATGCAGTGATAAGATTTCTTACTTCAAATCACATATTGCTAGACTTCTTGGTTGCAACTGGATAAGTCTGCTGTAAAAACTCCTATTAGGGCCGTTTACATGCGACCTCTTAAGGTAAATAAACCTAAGTCTTTGTCTTTTATTTAGTGACATTGAATTCTTTGTCCTTTGTCATCGTTCACACTGGTCGCTCACTTCTTTGTCGCCTGTAAATTGGTGTTAGGAAATTTAAGATTAGTCATTAACCAGATGTATGTTATAGCCTCCTTTAATAGTCTAGGAGCCAGAGGGTGTCACTGGTACCAAACAAGGGGACAAATGCTATCAATGATTTTTTGTAAGGTGTATTTTTGAAGATAAAAAGAAAATGCATGATAGCAGTGGGGAGTGGTAGCTTTCTGTAAAATATTGTCATGTTTCATATATTATAAAGTCGGCTCCTTTCCTCCGATTAATCTACACTGACCTTTAAGTGGTTTTCTATTAATATCTTCTGGCAGGTTGAGGATTTCATAACAGATATGATCTTAATCAAAAGTCTACATATAGGCCTTTAAAACCAATATTCTTTCACAAAAAGCTCAAGATAAAGAAACCAAGTTCTTTGTTTCTCTTTAATTTAGTTGCATTAAATTAAATGTCTTTTGTCGTCGTTAATACTTTGTCTGTTCACATCCCTGTCGCTTGTAAATTGGTGTTACCAATTGTATTTAGATTTATTAGTTAACAGAGAGTCCTGCGTTATTATGGAAATCCTCCTAAATATATAAATTTCATTAAGTCTGTTCATGAGCATAGCAAGTGCTAAGTTAATGGTAATGGAGTCTTATCACATGAATTTCCAGTGAACAATAGAGTACTCCAAAGGAATGTGTTGGATTTCGTAATGCATAGAACAGTCAGAGATGGTGGAGAAGGATTGGACTGGATTGGTGATAGGAATTTAGCAGACCTGGAGTATGCTAATGATGCTGTCCTTGTTAGCCATACACCACAGGATTTGCAAAGACTGCTTACAAGAATGCATGAAATATCACACGAGGCTGGGTTAATGATAAGTAGAAGAATGCCAGAGATGACAAGAACAGAGTATGCAATGGAAGATGAAATATCATTAGAAGGAGAAAGGATTAATGAGGTAAAATCATTCAAGTATTCAGGAGCTATGATCTCCAATTCAGGGTCGTTAGATTTTGAGTTTAGTGAAAGATTCAAAAAAGCAAATCAGACGAGGGTCAGGTTAAGTAAAATTTGGAAATAAAATCGCCTGAAATTACATATAAAAAGCAGATTATATTTCAATTTAGTGAGATCAGTGGGACAATGAAACAATGTCCAATAGATTTAGTAGATTTGAGAACAAAGCCCTCAGAAGGATATTGGGTGTTAAATGGCAGGACAGGATTAGAAATAAAAGTATATGAGAGATTTCCCGAGTACCATATGTGGACAAAATCAATATGAGGGGTAGATGGAGATGGTTTTGGGCACACACTTCGCACTCCCAAAGGGAGATTAGTTCACCAAGCGTTCAGCTAGGCTCCACAAGGCACTGGAAGAGTTGGAAGACCCCGGCCTACATGGCTCAGGACTATGAAGCAAAAGTAGATGTTGAATGGAGAAGTATTGAATTAAAAGCTCAAGATAGAGACGACTGGCGAAATCTAACCGAGGCCTTTCCGTCAATAGGCGTAGGAGGAGAAGATGATGATGAGTAGTTAACCAAATATATATTCTAACCTCCCTTTAGATTTGAAGTATTTTTGTTTGACTGTGAATGTTCTAAGTAATGTAAGTTTTTGTGCATATAGTAACTAATTATCAGATTTAAAGAATAGAAATTACAGTATAACATTACCAGTTTCTCTATCGAATTATTCAAGAACAAATGATTTCATTTCCTAGGGAGGGAAAACTTTCCTGAAGTATTTTCCAGCAGATGTACGTTTAGATGCACTGAACTGTTGTACGCATGACGCTTTCTTTACCAAGGTAGTTGGGCTTAATGTAATTCTTATTACAACAGCAAACTCCATCGATGTAAATCGAGTTAATGAAGTTGTATGAAATGGTGATGTTTTTCCAAGAAATCTTTTGTCTTTTGAAGTATATACTCCTTGAGCCAAGGGGTGTTCGCATGCTAAAAAGGGCCCCTAGGTTACTCACTATTTTCTGAAAGAACATCACCTGGGGCATCATTTTAGCGAGGGTAGACATTCTGAAACCCGGCAGTAATCTTGCTAGGGATGGTTTTGTAGCTATTGACCATAATAAAAATTTCCGCAAAAATTTGGGGTAGGGGAAATTCAAATCTTAATAACTCAGTAAGGAAATAAGCTATTTGCATGAAATACCCATCAAAATGTAGCTTCTATGTTATGCTACAATATGAAAGTAAGAAATATTAAAATAGGTCAATGTCAAGGTCACCAAAGCTCAAGCAATGACGTAATTTGACACTTGCCCAAAATCTGGGCCTCTAAAAACTTACAATTAAACCAGAACCCAGTTGTAAACTAATTTATTCTTTTATTTGTAGATTCTAGTAGAGTACTACATAGGATAGTTTTTAAAAATTATTTGAAGAAAAAAACACCCACTTTAACCCTTTTATTTTCAAGTCAAAATATCGAAAAAAATGACAAAAATGCGATTTTTCAAAATTTTATGCTAGTTATGTTGGCTGTTTGAAAGCGTATCAGAAGAGATTAAAACAGCCCCAAATCTTTAAACAGCACATGATTAAATAGTAAGAAACCTATCATAATGTCATAATGTCTAAAACCTGTCTTTTAATCCTCTCAGGCCCAAGACGAAAATATTTGCAAATCGGAAAAATGCCATTTTTAAACTAAACAATGATATGATGAATCGTTCAAATAATCAAAGGAAATTAGTTGCCGGTGACACATGGTTATCATGCAGAACCCTTAGGGGTAAAACCAAGTTATTAAAAACATCCTCATTGCAAACACTGACGTTTTGCAACCCAGGAAAATTCTTTTATGAAAGTGGAGCTGACATCCAAACCACCATTCAATGTGATTAAATCTATTCTGTATGATGATCTATCCTACATTCTTGCACCCCTTGCCTGAAGCTTGGCATTGACAGTAAGGGCAGCACCTGATGCCACGCTTCCCGCAGGAACAACGTTTCGTTGCACATGAAGTGCATGTGCATGGCATAGGAAAGTCAGGTGGCATCAAAATATGATCCTGCACTGGACGCAATAGGCTATCCTGCTCAAAGAAACCAAAGTCTATGGGATCAAGATGTGGATTATCCAAACAGTGTGTCTGCATGTATGACCCATAGATAGCCCTTTGGATATGGCCTCTGATCAATCTGCTGGTTGGTGGAAGGTCTAGGATTGTTTTGGAACTGTGGTGAAATACATGGTATCTGAGGTGGTCCATTGTTTGACAATCACCTGGAGCTTTCAATGGATACACCTGCACCAGAAATTTTTCCACTAAGGTGAAATCTGTATCATATGGATTCCTGGCAAAGTTTTGGAGAAATTTCTCAGGCTTGGCCTTCAAAGCCGCTGTTTTCGTTCCGAATTTACTTGATGAGTCACATCCAGTCAGCTGATGAAGCGGGATGATAACTTTGCACTTCTCAGGGCCCATTCTAGTTGCCTACGTATGGAGGGGAATATATCTTGTGGTGGTTGCAACGCCAGCCTTTATCCACAGTTCCTTTAAACCATGTGCCTTCATAATACTCCAGTGAATCCAAGAACTACCACATCTGTGTCATTGGAAAGGAGAACAACTCGTTCTGCCCCGCAGTTGGGGGGGATTCAATAACATATGATGCCATGTCAGAATGATAACGCAGGATTTCATCATAACTTATCGCCAGCCCAAACCTATTAAGACTTGATACCAATAATTTGGACCTACATGCATTGTAAACAGGTTCAGAATTCAGCATATGAAGGGGTGTACGTTTTCTACCATTGTTCAAAATGAAAAATATCACTTGGAACACAGACAAGATCTTAATATGCTTAGCAGTTTCTGAGTCAATTTCAGAATCTTCCAGATTTGCATCAGTGCCTTCTCCATCATCACAATCAATATCAACATCAAACAATCCTGAGAAGAAATGTCCAACCTGATCTGAAAGGACTATAGCATTGTAGGCATCCTCTAATTCAGTGCAGTCACAAAATTTGTCATCAAGTTCAAAGTCATGTTTCATAATGCACTGTTGTAACAACCTGCCACAACGTTTCAAAACATCAGTGTTAATGTCACAATCGTTTCCACCAGACGTGTCTGATTGTACCTGCGGTGTATTAGCACCTACCCTGAAAAACATTGTGGGCAACCTACTAGAACCTGGAGGCAAAAAAAATGATAAAACTATACTGGGGTGTTACTGTACCTTCCTGTTCCAGTAAGTCTGGTTCAAAGAGGGACAGAACAACAGAGTTTTTAGTCTGAGTCTGTGCTTGTCTGGCTTGGGGTAGAGTCTCCCTCGCTGGCCTGACACAGACAAAGGTGGCTTAGCCTCCTTATGTCACTACCGAAGGTTTCTGTGGATATGATTCCTTCTTTTGTTATCTACCAGACTAGTCCTTGTTGCTGTTCTCGGGGGAGGATAAGTTTCTTTCCCTGGGAGTGGCAATACCTTCCTTGCTTTGGTGCTCTGGGAGCTGGCAAGTATTGCTGGCCTCCCCCCTTAGATCTCCCTTAGGCTAAGATAAGTTTCTTGGCTGCGGGTGATCCGTCACTAAAGCAAGGTTGGTAGGACCCTCTTTTGTCCCTTCCCCCTCTATCTCCGTAATGGCCTAGCCATTACAGTACTGTACGTCATTCTACATCTGGACCTAGTATAGGTTAGGAGGTGGGATTGACTCAGCCCCCTGCCGGCCGGCAGAGCTGCCGGCCGGCAAGGGTCTTATATTTTGAGTGCTGCCCGGACCTCCCTTGGTCCCTCATCCATGCCTGCCTGTAGAGCCAGACGGCATTGGCCAGGAAGCCTGAATTAGATTCTCCCCTTCCTTATATGCACTCTTTCGGATTGCCGGGCTTGGAGGTAGTGTACACTCTTATCCAGGCATCCATCCTATTTTTCTCCTATGAGGCCGGCAGCCGGGCAGGTGTAGTCCTCTGGTTCTTTTGTGCCGGCTGGCATCGGTCCTGTACCTTTGCCGGCCGGCTAATGTCAGCCCTTGTTTGCCGGTCACCAAGAGTGTGGCCAGCAGCTGGGTACTACCTTGTGTAGTTGCCGGCCGGCAGCCATTGCCGGCCGACATTGCCTGTTGCCGGCCGGCAATTGCTGCCGACCGGCACATGCATTTGAACCAGAGTTCTGCCGCCTTATAGCTGTTAAGTAGTATACTTTAAAGCTAGTTATGGTGTGTCGTATCCTCCTATACTGTACTAGTATTCTTCAGTATAACATATACAGTAAGAGGAAAACTATAGTATGGGTTTTGGTACAGCACTGTGTGTTCTAACACTTTTTTGTTTTCTTGCACAGTCCTTTGCTGTTGCCCTACAGATAGGAAAGTGAGTTCTTTCCTGTCTATTATCCAGGATTTTAAAATCATTGCTTAGGTGGGAGCTCAACCTGTTTCCTCTGGAAACTTTGCATTGGTTACTCTAGAAGAGATTAACCATTTGATTTTATTATCTGGAAGGCTGCAACAATGGGTTGTGAGGGAAACACAAGTGTGTGTCTTTCCTTTCTGAATTGTTATGCTATACTATGCATATACAGTGATACATAGTTCACTTGATACTCATGGAAATTTCTTCTCTTTACAGAAGGACCCTCCGAAGTGCGGAAGTGCTTTCTGCAACGTTAGCAGCAAGAACCTCTGCGGACATGAGTTTTGTAGTAGACACGCAGCATGTGCTGTCTCCAAGGATGATCTCCGGTATTGGGACATTCAGGTATGTACTGTGTGCACTAACCTGATTACTGAGGCCTTTGATTCCCCTAGGACGGCGGAATCAAGGGATATAGCTAGGAAGAAGCTTCGTACCTGGGTAAGGGGCTTCCAAAAGAACACTTCTGGCCCTTATCTTCCAAGTGAGAAGATGAGGGCGTATCTTTTTCCTAAGGCATCAGCTGATGCAGTGATTCCCCAGCCTCAAGAGGAGATCCCCCAAGTTCAGATCCAGGTGGATGCTGAAGTCGCGGTCGCTTTGCAAGACATCCAGTTAGATGACATGATGTCTGATGTGGACGAGTGTCTGGTGGAAGACCTCCTGGCAGAAGCCCAGGATGAAGTTCAAGCCCCAGACGTTGTAAAGGTAGAGGTCGACGAGGTGTCGGCTACTCCGGTTCAGATTCCGGAGCCTATTCCCTCAACATCGGCCGGTCTCCCAGTAGAGCTGGGACAGGCCCTCTCTTCTATTGTTGGAATGATCCAACAAATGCAGAAGGAGAATCAGGAGAAGGCGGCTGCAATGGAACTGCGAATGCAGTGCCTTGCAGAATCACATGGGCCCCAGAAAAAGCTCAATGTGAAAGACCTTCTCTTGTGCTCAGATGCTAACCCATGGAGGTATGCTGAGCACATGCCGATGACGACTGGAAAGATCGTCATCTTGGATAAGCTGGGCTCAGTTCCCCTGGAGGAGGTGGAATTCTGGCCCAGCAAGGCATCATATCCGGACTGTTATGTCCGGCTGAGGAAGGAACCAGCTTCAAAGGAGGAGACAGAGCCGAAGGAGGTCATAGTGATGGACCATGATAAGGCTCAAGCTCTACTTTAATCCTCGATGAAAGAGAGGGGCTTCTCTAACTCAAAGGTAGCCGCATTGAACAGGAAGCTCCCTTCCTTTGTGTCCTCGCCTACTAGAGCCTTCCCCTTTTTACAGAAAGGGTTTGCGGCTGTACTAAAAGCAGTCGAGGCCGGCAAGCCTTGCCCCTCCCTAGAGGAGTGTAAACCCTTGTCGCTGGCCCTGCCTATGGACCACAAAGACTGGAAGGACGTCCATCTTACGTTCTCAGTTGGAAAGTTGGAGGCTGATATTGCCGGACGTCAGTTCGGCGAGGACCTCCCTAAGCTGTCTGACTTTCTTTTGCGAAGAGAGTTCGAGACAAAAGAAAGACTGGCTGCCTCAATGTCTCTTCAGACTACTCTCGAGACGATGGCAAGTGACCCCAAGGTCCATGAAATGTTCATGGTGGTGGCCAAGACTCATCTGGCCACAGTGACGAAGGACCTTTATGGCTTCGTCAAGGCAAGGAGAGCTTGTAGGGAGTTCGTGTTCACCTCGGCTACGGTGAGGCACGAGCCAAGGAAACTAATCTCCTCCAACATTTGGGGAAAAAACCTTTTCCCTACCGACTTGGTCAAAAAAGTTGTTGATAAGGCCGCCTTGGAGAATAGAAACCTTCTCCAGAAGTGGGGCCTGGCTATCAAAAGAAAGTCTTCCCCGGATGAGGGTCCTCAACCAAAGAGGAAGACTATGAGGACTAGGCTACCGTCTCGGCCAGCCAAGCCTCTTAAACAGCAACAGCAACTGCAATTGCCATTGCCCCCAGTGCCCCAGATCGTGGCACAAACCCCGACCACTTTTCAGTGGGTACCCCAGGCCGTGTCGACACAGTCCTCGGCAATCACCCCAGCGTTCGAAGGGCAGTCTACTTCCTTTCGAGCAAAGCCTGGAGGAGCAGCCAGAGGCTCGTCTAGACGCCCCTCAAGGGGAAGGGGATTCAAGGGTGGTCGTGGTCAGGAAGGCAAGACCTCTGGACGGCAGTCCAAGTGAGGTGATACCGGTAGAAGGGAGACTTCAGAAATTTCGGGATCGGTGGACCTTCGATCCCTGGGCCCACAGCCTACTCAAGAATGGACTGGGCTGGAGCTGGTACGGCACTCCACCCCCGTGCCTTCGGTTTTTCCAACACTCCACCCCCGTTAAGGAGGAGTACGTTCAAGAACGGTTGGAGAAAAAAGGTGATCCGAAGGGTGAAGCCCATCAATTTCTAAGGGAGGCTGTTTTGTGTTCCCAAGAAAGACTCGGAAAAGCTCAGAGTCATTCTGGACTTGTCGCCACTCAACAAGTTCATAGTGAATTGCATATTCAAAATGCTAACACTGCAACACATAAGGACCTTACTGCCCAAGAGGGCATATTTTGTCTCTATAGACTTGTCAGACGCCTATTGGCACATTCCAATCAGCCATCGACTCTCCCCCTACCTAGGGTTCAGGCTACAACGAAGACTATACGCCTTCGGAGCCATGCCATTCGGGCTAAACATAGCCCCAAGGATTTTTACGAAGCTTGCGAGCGTAGCTCTCAAACAATTACGCCTAAAGGGAATTCAGGTAGAAGCCTACCTGGACGACTGGTTGGTGTGGGCAGCATCCGAGACAAAATGCTTGCAAGCTTCCAGTCAAGTGATCCAGTTCCTAGAGTACCTAGGCTTCAAGATCAACAGAAAAAAGTCTCGACTTTCTCCATCTCAAAGGTTCCAGTAGCTGGGAATCCACTGGGACCTTTTGTCACACCGTTTCTCCATCCCGGCGAAGAAAAGGAAGGAGATAGCGGGTTCTGTCAAGAGACTTCTAGATTCCGAAAGGATATCAAGAAGCGAGCAGGAGAGGGTACTGAGCTCTCTCCAGTTTGCTTCGGTGACAGACCCAGTGCTCTGAGCACGGCTAAAGGATGCAATCGGAGTTTGGAGAAGTTATGCATCAAACGCGCGAAGAGATCTGAGAAGACCAGCCGCTGCGGCTAAGTACTCTTCTCAGGCCTTGGTCCCAAGCCAGACATCTAAAGAAGTTGGTTCTTCTTCAGCCACCTCACCCGTCGGTGACGATTCACTCAGACGCCTCGAAGGAGGGATGGGGAGGTCACTCTCATCGGAAAAAAGTCCAGGGGACTTGGTCCAATCTATTCAAGACCTTTCACATAAAACTTTCTAGAAGCTATGGCAGTGCTCCTTACCTTAAAGAAAGTCTCCCCGCGTCACTCGATCCACATAAGGTTGGTGATGGACAGCGAGGTAGTTGTGAGATACTTGAATCGACAAGGATCGAGGTCACCACCTCTCAACCAGGTGATGTTGGCCATCTTCCGATTGGCGTAAAAGAAGAAGTGGTACCTGTCGGCAGTTCACCTTCAAGGAGTCCGTAATGTGACGGCAGACGCTCTATCCAGGTTCACACCGATAGAGTCGGAATGGTCCTTAAACGCAGGATCATTCTCCTTCAGTCTGAATCAAGTCCCAGAACTGCAGATAGACCTCTTTGCGACGAAAGACAACAAGAAGTTGCCCCTGTACGTGCCCCGTACGAGGACCCCTTAGCGGAAGCAGTGAAAGCGATGTCCCTCGACTGGAACAGATGGTCCAAGATTTATCTGTTCCCTCCTCACAACCTTCTGTTGAGGGTCCTCAACAAACTGAGATCCTTCAAGGGGTAGCGGCAATAGTGGCCCACAAGTGGCCGAACAGCGTGTGGTTCCCCCTGGCATTGGAACTGTAGCTGAAGTTTGTACCGCTACCAGATCCAGTTCTGACCCAGCGAGTCCAGAAGTCAACTGTCTGCGCTTCATTACAGAAAACCCGGACCCTGCAGCTCATGATTTTCTCTCCCTAGCGGTGAGAAAGCGTTTCGGGATTTCGAAAGCCAGCATAGACTTCATAGAGGAATATAAGTGCAAATCTACTAGAAGGCAATATGAGTCATCTTGGAGAAAATGGGTGGCCTTTTGTCGAGGCGAAGAATCAGCAGGAGATATTGACAGACTTCTGCTTATCTTTCTTCTCCACCTCCATGGTCAAGGATTGGCAGCTAACACGATTTCAGCGTGTAAGTCTGCTTTGACAAGACCCATTCTATATGCCTTCCAGGTCGACCTAGGTAACGAGTTCTTTAATAAAGTTCCGAAAGCCTGCGCTAGGCTCAGACCTTCAGCACCTCCAAAGGCCATTTCATGGTCTTTAGACAAGTTCTTCATTTCGCTTCTCTGTTGAGCAATGAAGAGTGTGCGTTAAAGGATTTGACACAAAAAGTTATTTTCCTATTTTGCACTCGCGTCCGGAGCCAGGGTTAGAGAGATTGTAGCCCTCTCGAGAGAGGCAGGTCGTGTTCAGTTCCTGGATGGGGGAGAACTGAACCTGTTTCCGGATCCTACGTTTCTTGCCAAGAATGAGTTACCCACCAACAGGTGGGGTCCCTGGAGAATCTGCCCTCTGAAAGAAGATGCATCTCTATGTCCAGTAGAATGCCTAAAGGTCTATCTTCATAGAACTTCAGACTTCAAGGGTGGTCAACTATTCAGGGGAGAAACATCAGGCTCAAATTTATCTCTGTATCAACTCAGAGCGAAAATCACATATTTTATTCGCAGAGCGGATCCTGACAGTACACCCGCAGGTCACGATCCGAGGAAAGTTGCCTCATCCTTAAATTTCTTTAATTGTATGGATTTTGAACATCTCCGTTCATGCACTGGCTGGAAGTCTTCCAGAGTGTTCTTTCGCCACTATGCGAAGCAAGTAGAGGAACTAAAGAGATCTGTGGTAGCAGTGGGTCGCGGTGTTAACCCTACTGTTTAACTCTGCGAGGAACAGTGGTCTTAATTGGGACGATTAATTCCAGGGTGAGTGTGTAGTTACATACTGTACTACAAACTAAGTGAGGGCACTGTGTTGCCCATGTAGACTGTTCCATTTCCGAAGGTGAACCTAGCATAAGTGCAGACATGTGTGCCGAGCGTTTCTAACGCTAATGTCATTGATTTGTAATACAGACTTTTATGACTTTGATACCTCGGTATCTTAAAAGTGGCATTTAATGTTTTTTCTTTCACACAAACAAGTTCTGTTTACTATCATACTTATGCTTAAAGTTTTGGGTTATCCTCTTTATATGTATATATATATATATATATATATATATATATATATATATATATATATATATATATATATATATATATATATATATATATATATATATAATTGTGGTTAACCTGTCTATTTATTGCCTGTCAATAAACTGGTTCTTGAGAACCTTGCGTCTCCTTCACCTCTGTCAATTTATTGGTATAATTGAGCATTCATTCTATGTACCTTATCTGGGATAATTCTAATAGAATTGTTCCTTTATGCAAGCTATGTTGCATTGGTTTTCCTGCTATGCGGATATAAAACCTTTGTCCAATACAAGTATTGTGCGGAGAACTGGTCGATATTTCATATTGACGCAGTGGTTCTTTACAAACTATGCTTTACTTAATATAGGGCGAGACCACTATATTAGCTTGCCTGGTATTCATACATAGGTATATGTACTCTTCGAGACTTTTCCAGAGTCTAGTAGGACTCTTCCCTGTAGGGGGCAGGAAGCTCTAACATGGTTTATAGTTAGTTGAAAAGATGTATAACGGTAACATCTTAGGTCTCTAGGTCTAGTCGACCGGGAAAAATTACATCCGGGGAGTACGGCACGTTCTGAGAATCCACAGATACAGTAATGCTCTGGTATTCTTCCATCAGGACGACATGGCTTGAGCCCAAAAAACGGATTTTGAGCGAAGCGAAAGATCTATTTTTAGGTGAGATAGCCATGTCGTCCTGATGGACCCGCCCTTGCCTTTCTAAGAAAGGGCCGTAGGACCCCTCCCTACATACAGTATATGTAGCACCTCGTGTACGCTACAAGGAATACAGATGGCGCCAGGATTGGAGCCAGGCACGTATACGAATCGGAAGATAGGGAGCCTTGGGAGCGGCTCCCCCTTTTTCTTTCCCGAATTCGTTTCTTGCCAATCGCCCCTTGCGAGATGAAATCTCTGTTCGGGATGCAGATTGCCATGTGGCGTGTCAAGAATACGTCCTCTGATATGTCGCGATATCCCTTTCAGGAGGGATACTCGCTCCAGGAGTTAGAATTCTGGTACCTTAAGGTAAATTCTCTGGGAATATCGCCGTAGTTGTAATATACCCTAGGAAGCTACCCTATAG
>NC_090748.1:47892065-47893273 GCF_036898095.1 Palaemon carinicauda
GAAAGGATTAGTATTTCAGATCCCGGCAAAGCTTTCTTTACTTGCACTTTTATATTTGAAGTTAGGTTCGGCTCGATAGATTGCGTGCAAGATGATATTATGGGTGAACAAAAATTCTGTTGGGTTGCGTATATTATTTCTTGATTCATGAGACAAGTGATTGGTTCTTCAACGTACATTACTGTTTTATTTGTCCTCTCCTTTTTATCCAAAACTGATTTTAAGGTATTAGAAGACTGATAGAATTTTCCTTTGATATACACGCTGTGTCTGGCAGGGGATAATATAATGTTTTGATTGCCCATAGATGGGTATCCTATAATTACAGCTGGATACATACCACTGTTTTGTACAACGACAAAGGTATCAGCAAACGTGCGCTTACCGACCTTGTACTGAACATGAGTTACTCCTAATACATTTAATTCATTATTTCCTATACCCGAGACCCTTACTCCAGACTTCTCTATAGGAAAGTTCGAAAATAACAAGTGATGAATCGTCAAATCCAAGATATTACGTGGACTACCAGAGTCAAAAAATAATGTAAAGAATCGGTGTTGTAAATTTAAAGCATGTAATGTTCGTCGTAACTCATTATGGCTTATTATTGCTTGAATTTGTTGTAAATATACGGTAACCTGCACTGATTTATCTGATTCGGCCGTGTGTTTCATAGTAAAATCTATTGCCTCACAATGATCTGGTAAATTGTTAAATGGATTATTTGATACAAAGCGTGTTGATACGAATGACCCAATGTCACTCTCTCCCCCATTGGAGTTAATTATGTGGTATTTGCTTTGCTTTACACATTCTGAAAATTTGTCTGACCTTGCGAATTCTGGGTAGACGGGCCAGGAACAGAGTTATTTGAAGCACTATTTGTTTTTTTTTTTTTTTATTTTGAACTGCATCACCATTTGGCTGTTTCTTCTTATTGAACTGAGGATTTTTCTTTTTATTTCCATAGGGAATTGACTGTGGAATTGACTGTGTTTCTAGGATTCTGTTGTTGATTACGCGAGTAGCATCGATTATATGAATGAGTTGAACTATTGTGTATCGAACAAAATCGCATTCTACAGTCTACAATCAAGTGACCTTGACGTTTGTAATTATAACACGTCATCCCTGCAACTTGATTATTATTAAACACGTTTACTTGTTGTGGCTTAGTTTCATTTTTTGCAAAAACTTGTGTAAAC
>NC_090748.1:47901273-47913773 GCF_036898095.1 Palaemon carinicauda
CTCGATCATATGGACTATGCAAGATGGTTGCCTATCCACCTTCATGACATGCTTTCTCTTGAAATATGTCATCCTAAAAAGTTTTCAGAGTTCCTGAAGGGCAACTTTTCTGTCAGGAAAACAAAGACAGGTTTTCATATATTGCTATAGATTAAGCTAATGAGCAAAATAATGCTGTCGTAAAAGGTGATGGAGCCATTAGCTTGATGGAAGATCCGTCAGCTCTTTGAAGATGGACAGTTGCTGGACCAGAGATTAGTAGATTGGTTGACGAGGTTACAACAGCAAGTGAAACGTGAAGTTAAACAGATCCAAACACCCAAAAGAAACACTTTCTACACAAAAACAGTTTTTTGAAAAAATAAAAAAGCTTAAGGCCATATTTATAGAAATGAGAAACTCTTTTGAGGAAGAGTCTTTAGATCTCTATGCTATTGATAGAAAAAATGTTGTTGAGAGCAAGGTTCCCGAGTCGCTACGACAACTGACAAAGCTTCGTAGTTGTCAGTTTGATCAGTTCTTGAAAAAAGGATAACAATACAGAAAAGTCAGAATTTTACAAGCCAACTGCGAAAAACAAACTTCCACTATATACTTCAAAGCCAGAATCAGTCTCGAATGCATCAAAGTCAAAGTTTACAAGCTTAAAAGATGACTGCTATATGTTTTCAAGATCGTTCATCTCTTGCCAAAGTAGGCAATGTGATTTAGAAGACTTTTTTCTTCACGAGAATCTAAATTATCCACCATCTTTTTCACAAAATGGGAGTTTAAACTCTGGAACAGTGTCACAATTGATGCCAGTGCTGGAAAGTGATATACAGGTCACTTCAACTGCAACACAGGCAGATACTCTCATTATAGATGGTGCTGAGTTGGTCAACTCGAAACAACTTGGAACATGTAAAACCTTTGATGCATATGCCGACGAGGTTATTTTGCCGTCTAGCACTGTGCGAGGAATCACCAACGAATAGACATCGTGTTTGATGTATATTATCAATAGCTAGAAAGGTGAAACTAGACGAAAACGCGGAACAGGTGAAAGAAGAAAATTTACTGCTAACAGCAGTCTACCTAAATCGTGGAACACATTTTTGAGATGTAATGAAAACAAAATGGAACTATTTCTATTCCTTGCCGACAAAATTGCTGTGATGAACAACGAAACAGACATTATTGTCACTCGAGAGGAGAATGTTTCCCATATTTCACCTTGTAACCACGAAGAGGCCGACACTCGAATGTTTCTTCATGCAAAAGACGCAGCCTTCAACGGCAGTCAGAGTGTCATGATAGTAAGTTCTGATACAGATGTTGTAGTCATTGGTGTTTCATTGTTTGCAGACTTGAATATAGGAAGTTTATGGATTGCTCTTGGGAAAGGAAAGGATTTGAGATGCATCCCTTTACATGAAATATCTAGATCACTAGGGCCAAAAGCAAGAGGATTGCCATTTTTTCATGCCTTCTCTGGTTGTCATATATTGTCTGCATTTTCTGGCAAAGGTAAGAAGTCGTGCTAGCAGGCATGGAATGTTTATCCTGAGGCAACAGCGGTTTTTACTAGACTTAGTTCACCTACAGATGAATTATCATCTTCTGACATGAGAGTCATTGAAGGGTTTGGTGTGGTGATGTACGACCGCTCTAGTACCACATACAAAGTAGAGCATGTGAAGCGAGCTGTACCGCAAGCGGGGCACACATGGGTCAGTCTGTGGTTCGCATTATAAAATTACCTTCACCTGAAAGTTGGGGTTGGCAAAATGACGATAATGTTTGGACGCCATATTGGACCAGCTTTCGGCCAATAGCAGTGTCCTGTTAACAGCTCTTGAAATGTGGATGTAAAAGGATTGGTACTGGGAATTGTAAGTACTATACATCAGGATTTCAATACACAGCATTATGCACCTGTACATGTAAAGATACATGAATCAATATGACTTTGTCAGTCTAATTTTACGCATGTGCTTTGCAGTTTTCAAAAAAATTGTATTTACAATGACTACTGACTTAAATATAGACGTTTTACCTCAAATCAAGGCCACTGGTCATCAAAATTGATTAGTATGGTCAATTTGGCAAATTCTGGAATGGGATTTTACCGCCATTTTAAAAAATGTGGCGGCCCTCTTAAAAAGTGAAAAAATTGAGTGACTCACTGTTTTATTTCTTTATGAACATCACAAGGAAACTTTGAGCAAAGTTTTATGCTTGTATCATAAAATGAACTATTTTGTCAGCTCTCTCTCTCTCTCTCTCTCTCTCTCTCTCTCTCTCTCTCTCTCTCTCTCTCTCTCTCTCTCTCTCTCTCTCTCTCTCTCTCATTGTAAATAACAGCAATGATGAAAGTTCCAGAAGTGTATTATAAAAACGTTCCCTTTGAGAAATTATGACGGTAATGGCTTCAAATCGTGTTCAGTTAGAAAATAAATATCCAAAGAAAAAAAGGGGAGGGGCAAGAGTAACGTCGATTAGCATTTAAAATATTACCAATAATATAAAAAAATTAATAGGATAAAAAAAAAGACTAAAATTCTTTAAAAGCAAAGGATACCAATAATATCACTGACACAGGGAAACAACGGCCCAAGTTAAAAAAGAAAAAAAAATTGTCATAATAAACTAAGCTAAATTTTTGAAATAATTTTAAAAAATAAAGAATTCAAAAAACTAATGAGATGAATTTACTAAAGAAGAGAAGGCAGAGATGGATATTCTGCATTTCATAAAAAAGGGAAAATAGACAGAAATATGTAATGCAAACTTTATGCGGAGGGATTAAAGTAGATTTTACTCATGATTAATTATTTCCCATAAAACCAATACCAACTAGAAATAGCAGGGATCTCCTGAGGGTAATTAAAGCTATAGCAATTCAGAATAAAGTGTTTGGGGGAGTGTTTCTTTAGTGATGTTGAACTCATCAAGATGAGAAAAATATTAAGATGTGTAAAGTCGGATGTAGCAACTTGGTTTTGTAAATAACAATATAAATGTTATATGTACTTTCAAACAATGAAAAAAATGAATATGAATTTAATTTTTTTTTTAATTTTTCTCTGAGAGGTTAAGAAAAGTATTATGTATATTATGTATCTTTACTTTTTATTACTTTGAAAAAAAAATCAGAATCTATATGGAAATCTTTTCAAACAAGGAGCTTAAATAAACTAACTAATAATGTTCAAAACTATTTATTCCAATGTTAGGTCAAAAAGAAGGAAATTTTTATCATATAAAAAATCCTTTTAAAATAGAAAAAGAAAACGTTTGTGAGGAAATTTGTATTTCCTTTTCTCTAGCGAAAAATGATACTCAAAGTGGACTACGAAACTAGGATTTTAAGCTCGAATCAACAGAAGGGAGGATACAGGGAAAGTAGCCACTATTTTTATTTTACAAATATCTGTGAGCTTTCCATTGAAATAGCTGCATGCTACTTTTATTCAATCAATAAAGATTATTACGATTTCTCTCTATCTGGAAAACCTTATTTAGAACTTAGTTTTCGTGTGTGTCAAAAACTACTTTGAGTTTAATATTTTACAACAGATAGAAAAACAAACCTTGGGTTATTGTACCCTTAACCTATTTATATGTATTTATATAGCTTTATTTCAACCAACGTTGTATGAGATTTGACAGAATCTGTTAAATTAAAAAAGCATTTTATACACTTGTGAAATAATGGAATAACGGAACTTAAAATGAAATGATTTGGAATGTAATAGTACATACATACATATACCAAGGCACTTCCCCCAATTTTGGGGGGTAGCCGACACCAACAATGAAACAAAACAAAAAGGGGACCTCTACTCTCTACGTTCCTTCAGCCTAACCAGGGACTCAACCGAGTTCAGCTGGTACTGCTAGGGTGCCACAGCCCAACCTCCCACATTATCCACCACAGATGAAGCTTCATAATGCTGAATCCCCTACTGCTGCTACCTCCGCAGTCATCTAAGGCACCGGAAGAAGCAGCAGGGCCTACTGGAACTGCGTCACAATCACTCGCCATTCATTCCTATTTCTAGCACGCTCTCTTGCCTCTCTCACATCTATCCTCCTATCACCCAGAGCTTTCTTCACACCATCCATCCACCCAAACCTTGGCCTTCCTCTTGTACTTCTCCCATCAACTCTTGCATTCATCACCTTCTTTAGCAGACAACCATTTTTCCATTCTCTCAACATGGCCAAACCACTTCAACACATTCATATCCACTCTAGCCGCTAACTCATTTCTTACACCCGTTCTCTCCCTCACCACTTCGTTCCTAACCCTATCTATTCGAGATACACCAGCCATACTCCTTAGACACTTCATCTCAAACACATTCAATTTCTGCCTCTCCATCAGTTTCATTCCCCACAACTCCGATCCATACATCACAGTTGGTACAACCACTTTCTCATATAGAACTCTCTTTACATTCATGCCCAACCCTCTATTTTTTACTACTCCCTTAACTGCCCCCAACACGTTGCAACCTTCATTCACTCTCTGACGTACATCTGCTTCCACTCCACCATTTGCTGCAACAACAGACCCCAAGTACTTAAACTGATCCACCTCCTCAAGTAACTCTCCATTCAACATGACATTCAACCTTGCACCACCTTCCCTTCTCGTACATCTCATAACCTTACTCTTACCCACATTAACTCTCAACTTCCTTCTCTCACACACCCTTCCAAAATCTGTCACTAGTCGGTCAAGCTTCTCTTCTGTGTCTGCTACCAGTACAGTATCATCCGCAAACAACAACTGATTTACCTCCCATTCATGGTCATTCTTGCCTACCAGTTTTAATCCTCGTCCAAGCACTCGAGCATTCACTTCTCTCACCACTCCATCAACATACAAGTTAAACAACCACGGCGACATCACACATCCCTGTCTCAGCCCCACTCTCACCGGAAACCAATCACTCACTTCATTTCCTATTCTAACACATGCTTTACTACCTTTGTAGAAACTTTTCACTGCTTGCAACAACCTTCCACTAACTCCATATAACCTCATCACATTCCACATTGCTTCCCTTTCAACTCTATCATATGCTTTCTCCAGATCCATAAACGCAACATACACCTCCTTACCTTTTGCTAAATATTTCTCGCATATCTGCCTAACTGTAAAAAACTGATTCATACAACCCCTACCTCTTATAAAACCACCCTGTACTTCCAAGATTGCATTCTATGTTTTATCCTTAATCCTATTAATCAATACTCTACCATACACTTTTCCAACTACACTCAACAAACTAATACATCTTGAATTACAACACTCATGCACATCTCCCTTACCCTTACATAGTGGTACAATACATGCACAAACCCAATCTACTGGTACCATTGACAACACAAAACACATATTAAACAATCTCACCAACCATTCAAGTAATAGTCACACCCCCTTCCTTCAACATCTCAGCTTTCACACCATCCATACCAGATGCTTTTCCTACTCTCGTTTCATCTAGAGCTCTCCTCACTTCCTCTATTGTAATCTCTCTCTCATTCTCATCTCCCATCACTGGCACCTCAACACCTGGAACAGCAATTATATCTGCCTCCCTATTATCCTCAACATTCAGCAAACTTTCAAAATATTCCGCCCACCTTTATTCTTGCCTCTTCTCCTTTTAACAACCTTCCATTTCCATCTCTCACTGTCTCTTCAATTCTTGCGCCAGCCTTCCTTACTCTCTTCACTTCTTTCCAAAACTTCTTCTTATTCTCTTCATATGACTGACCCAATCCCTCACCCCACCTCAGGTCAGCTGCCCTCTTTGCCTCACGTACCTTGCGCTTTACTTCCACATTTTTCTCTCTATATTTTTCATACTTCTCTATACTATTACTCTGCAGCCATTCTTCAAAAGCCCTCTTTTTCTCTTCCACTTTTACCTTCACTCCTTCATTCCACCATTCACTGCCCTTCCTCATGCTGCCTCCAACAACCTTCTTGCCACACATCACTTGCAATCCCAACAAAATTTTCTTTTACTAACTTCCACTCCTCCTCTAAATTACCTGTTTCTCTTACTCTCACCTCGTCATATGCCATTTTCAACCTTTCCTGATATTTACTTTTTATCCCCGGTTTTATTAGCTCTTCAACCCTCACTACCTCCCTTTTACATCCACCTACTCTATTCCCCCACTCTTTTGCTACACCTAATTTTCCTTCCACCAAAAAATGATCAGACATACCGTTAGCCATACCCCTAAACACGTGCACGTCTCTCAATCTGCCAAACATTCTTTTAGTTATCAACACATAATCTATTAATGCCCTTTCTACTACTCTTTCATTTGCTACTCTTACCCATGTATACTTATTTTTATCTTTCTTTTTAAAGAAGCTAGCACTTATTACCATCTCATGTTCAACACACATATCTACCAGTCTCTCACCACTCTCATTTTCACCTGGTACGCCATACTTCCCAATGACACCTTCTACCTCTCCAGCGCCCACTCTAGCATTTAAGTCACCCATGACAACTACATAATTTAAATAAACATTTTTTTTTACGGTAACGAAACCATAAACTGCAAAAAAATACGAAGAACCTCAACGAAAGGTAAATAGAAAATTTTAGTCTGTTTTGTAACACTAGAGACAAAGTTCTAAGAGGAATAAGAACAAACAATCCAAAGCCATCTAATATTTGTAATGATGATAAGCCATTTAATTGAGGCTTCTGCAGAATTAATTACCGTTCCCCTTTGGAAAATGTTTACCTAAAGAAGCTTTTAAGCAAATTCCAAATGATTCTTTAGTGGACGAGACATCAACATTTCCGAGGAGCACTTGTTTGTTGTTCCCCAGAGGACTAGTCTTTCCCAGGAGATTTATGAAATTAAACAATAACTCTGAAATTTACTCTAGACATTGCTTTATTCTTTGAAACTTCTAAAATTCGAAGGAAAAGTAATACAAAGATGAAATTGCCAAAGAAAACACAGACGCTGCGTTGAAAATTATTAACAATGAATCAGTTCATTCAATGTTCAACCTATCAAGGGAACATCGTATTTCTTTCTGATATTTTCAGCATCGGCATATGTTTTTTTTTTTTTTCATCCATAGACTAGGTTTTTTGTCAGTGGTAATAATAATAATAATAATAATAATAATAATAATAATAATAATAATAATAATAATAATAATAAAAGGGTAAGTCTTATAAAAATGTATTAACAAAATTATGATATAATTTATTCTTTTAGAAAATAATGTGTATTGTTACGTAAAATGTTGCAACTTTTGATATAATTGGAAAATAGAGCTATTCATTTGAATCTAAAAAATAGTTTATTTTCAGAGGAAAAAACACTTACCACACAACGACTCATCTGTTAAGCTAATAAACAAAATATTTACTGAGATTTCATTTCAACTTTTTTATCAATATACTTTATTATGATATAAAATATTTGTTATTGTTTTCTTGCATCATTTAATGATTAGTGTTACACAATAGTCTGGAAGCAGAAATGAACCTCTTGTCTGAATTAACCGTTTGAGGATCATTTTAAGTCCTATATTTTCATTCCAATCGTCACTATTAGATTTCTTATAATTCCAGTAATTGACATGTTTAAGTTTCTCTTATCATTTACATATATGAAAAATTAACAAAAAACTAACATTATACGTCAACGGAAAGAAACCTTTTTCAGCTATACAATTATAAAGGTTGTAAAGTTATGCTAAAATGAGTTAAATATTTTTTTTTAAGTGTTGGGGAAATAAGCCAAATCATATAGTGAGGGGTTGGCTCAAAGGGTTAAATGCATATTAACGTTGAACAAGAAATGTATGTTGGTATGAATTCCACGGAAAACGTTTGATGTAGTTGTAAAGCTAGAACACACACACTCTCTCTCTCTCTCTCTCTCTCTCTCTCTCTCTCTCTCTCTCTCTCTCTCTCTCTCTCTCTCTCTCTCTCTCTCTCTCTCTCTCTCTCATTGTGAATAACAGCAATGATGAAAGTTCCAAAATTGTATTATAAAAAAGCTTTGATCATTAGGAGCGTTGGAGGTCGTGAACCTAAAAGGCGAATTGTCAAAGAGAGACTTGACTTGACTCCATTATTAATATTTGAAACTTGTTTCCAGTTCGGGGAATGACATTAATCAGTAAACACGATGAACTGTAGGCAGTGGATCATGAACAGTTAATGTTTGGCAGAATCTTTGACAAAAGGCGGAAGCGGGACAGGAACACAAACACCTCTTAATTGGGATGATTGATTGAGTGTTTCTAATCAGAAGTTAAAATTCATTAGAATATGATTATTTATCAAGTATTATTTTACTTCCTGGTTGGTTTTTCGTTGTGTTTTTTTTTTTTTTTTTTTTTTGAATTCGTGAAATCTCGATAGATATGAAAATACAAATTTCTTTATTTTTTAATTATTTGATTAATTTTTCTATTCAAAATTGTTCAAACTTCTATGATTTACTTATGATGACTGATATAAAAAGGTTTAGCTTTTAGTGGAAAGACAACAACATGAATAATCCCAGAACTGATATTTCAACTTCCAATCTCAAATTTCAGTAATGGCAGGTTCTTAGAGATTCCTCTTTTTAAAAAAGATTTCACTATTTTCTTTTCTTTTTCTTGACTTCTTATTATTTTCTGGTTTGAAGTTAATTACTAAGGAGAAGGGAACCTTTAACAAGATAAAACTATAAAATACTAATATTTTAGAAAGAAAACCAAGTAAATTACATTTAATATTGTTGTGATTTTACAAATAGATTTCATGATGAAGTGAAATCAACCAATTAGGCCCCCCCCTCCAATCCAAGAACGCTAAAGAGGTACCGTTTGCCATTTGTCAGTCATGTGTAGAAGCGAGTATTTTGTGGACCTTATTATTGTTCATTATCTTCAGGAGATAATTTCTTCAATGAATTCGTAAAAGGATTCCAAAGATTTTCTAATAAACATCACGAGAAAGGTGTTTAAGACAGCTAAAAAAGCATCACTGATGATCATGTAGTTCTATAAAAAATACTGTGAACGTATTTTTGTTCGTGGGTACCAATTTTCGTTGTTTTATAAATAAATGTTGGTTCGTGGATTCATAAATTCGTGGATTTCTGTTTTGAAACCTCTACCTTTTTGGTTATTTGTTGAGCCCCAATTTTGATATAGTGTTCATTTGCCATGCATTTCTTTTATTCATTTATTAAAAATTTGAACAATTAACACTAATTAAGGGATAACTTATCACTACAAATGGTTATAATGTCGCCGCGAAAAAAGAAAATTACAGAACTACCCAAGTTCTTCTAATATAGCATCCAGAGCTAAAACATTACTCAAAATTATTTGTTGTTACTCAGTGGTAATTAACAGCCTTTAAATAGAGACGAGATAGTTAGTAGGCATATCACTTTCAAACATGTCGTTAACGCAGCGGTTGAAAACTGGCTCTGTCAAGACCAAAGAACCTACTACATGTCTTGCTTTATGCATATTAGTAGCTAATACTATTTTTGTTATGTAATGTGAATTGTTATTTATTGATGAAAATGTTAAAATAAATATGAAATTAAAAACAGTTTCTAATTTTTTTTTGTATCAGGAAATATGTGAAAAAGTTGAATATATAGAAAAAATAGTTATAAGAAAATTAAACTCTAGTAATCTCTGAAAATTACTAAACCTACAAAAGAAAAAAAATAATTATTATAGTGCACACCAAAATCAAACATATTCACAATAACAAATAAAAATAATAAGTAATCCACAATGGTTTAGAAAATGTAGGTCACTAACACAAATCGAATGTGACAAAGTTCAATACCAAAATCTGACAGTGTTTAAAAATTTTCGTTGGATTTGTAGATTCGTGGATTCACCTACCCACGAAGACCACGAAAATTGGTACACCACGAACAAAAATACGTTCCCAGTATATCAATTTTCATTGATAATAATAATAATAATAATAATAATAATAATAATAATAATAATAATAATAATAATAATAATAATAATAATAATAATAATAATAATAAGGAAGATGACAAGCAAAAACCAAATCATAAATATATGAATTCGATATTAGGTTCTTTCTTAATATCATAGAGAAACTGTATAGTTTTATCTACACTTTTTCTGATGGGAATTTTATGGAGGGTTCCTTCACTCTAAGTCTAAGAGTATATAAAATGTTCATTACTGACTAAATATTTCTCCTCATAATCATGATAAACCAGTTAGAAAAATGCAATATAGAAATAACTCGTCCAACAATAAAACGTTACAAATATAAGAATGAAAACTATTTGATTTCGAATATACATTCGCAGTGTATGCCGCTACTTCTGACAATCAAGTGCTCAATAACTGTTTCCTCTTTTCCAAGTAACATTTTAGAACATTTATAGAAAGCGGAACTTACAGCAAATGATCTTCATTTGAACGACGTCGTTTTTCACGGAGCGAACTTGGACACACTCTACCTGTAGACACAAACAGTCCCGTCCAATTTATCTGTTAAAGGAATTAATTGTCGCAGTTTCATTTCGACTCACTGGTACTTCGGTCTCTTTCTAAGCCATAAATAAAAACAATTTTTTTTTATTACATTAACCGTATCCTTCTTGATCAAGGCGTTTTTTTATTCTCTATTGTATTTTTTTGTTAATTATCTTTAAGAAAAAATCTATTGTTTGATAAATAAAGATGGAAAATTAGTGATAATAAAGTTAATTTTAAGTGACTAGTCATATATGAATAAACAATGAAAACCTACAACGTATTACGAAAACATCACATAAGCGTGTGTGTATATATATATATATATATATATATATATATATATATATATATATATATATATATATATATACATATACATATATATATATATATATATATATATATATATATATATATATATATATATATATATATATATATGTATATATATATCATAGCGCTGGCAAGCGCGACCGGGGACTAAAATTTGCATGTTGAGATTGTAAAACAAGCAAAAATGCTGCCAGTGCTGTTATGTACGATTACGTAAACCAGAAATACCGGGTTTTCAGAAAAGTGCTTTCCGGACATAGTATAAGCTTGAAACTTCAGGATTTAGTTCTATTCAATTTAACTAGACGATCCTAAAAGTTTCAAGTCCCTATCTTATAAGGTTCGTGAAATATGACGTCAGATACATGCAAAAAAATAGCAAAAATTACGTCAACTTTCATGTGTTCGATATAGAGTCATGGATAGACGCTTTTTAGCAAAGTTTCAACTCTATAATCTTAGCTTCTGAATGAGCTAGATAGCTGTTCGACCTCAGGTTTTGTAGATTATGTTTTAAATTGTGTATTAGGCTATGTGGGAATGTTTTGCGGTAATCACGAAGGCTGTAGTCACGTACTTAAGTTTCAAAAGGCATCAAACTGACATCTTTAAGCGAACTTTCAACGTTTATTTCTCAGCTTCTGAATAATAAGTTATTTACCCTTTAACTATGATAGATCTTGTCTCATTTAGTTCTAAACTAGTTAATCAATACGCTTGTTTAAAAAAAAGAGTGATATTTTACCCAAAAACCGATAAATCGGTTGGAACTTTTGACCGGGGAAACGTCTGTCTATATCCGAACATAACTTGACAACAAAACGTTTACCCGATTGAGCGGTTTAAAGAATTGATATAAAAATTTTAACCGGGTGTCGCCGGTCGCTTGCTTTTGACATTACCCATAGTCATAAAACAAACAAATTCTGGGTAACGTACCTACAACTATAACGTTAAATAATAAAATAGCATATACGCCAACCTTTGATATGTTTTACCTCCTCCTACTTTCCTACATTGTTTAAATTTTATTCTTCCCACTCTTAAATCTTACTACATTCTTTTGCACTTTTCATCCTGCCTTTTAGTTCTAATTCACCATCTTTTCCCTCCTTTAACAAACCTCTTTTATAACATCCGACCTCTTAACTTTTACCTCATACATTTTAACTCTAATTAAACCATACTCCCTACCTCGTACCCCTTACCTTTTAGTCTTACATCTTACATCCTACCTGTTAACGTTTAACTCTAACTTCTTACCTCCTACATCTTACCTAGATACCGTTTACCTCCACCTCGTACCCGTTAGCTCTTTCATTTTACCTTCTTCCTCTTTAATATTACCTCCAAACTCTTACATCCTACCTCTAACATCTTATGATCCAATCTCTTACATCCTACGTCTAACGTCTTATCTCTTATTCTTACCTCTCACCTTTTACCTCGTACCTTTTACCTCGTACCTGTTACCTCGTACCTCTTATCTCGTACCTCTTATTCTTACCTCTCACCTTTTACCTTGTAAGTTTTACCTCTAACCTAGTAACTCTTACCTTTTACCTCTTACCTTTTACCTCTTACCTTTTACCTCTTACTCCTTACCCTTTACCTTGTAGGTTTTACCTCTTACCTC
>NC_090748.1:47918773-47926273 GCF_036898095.1 Palaemon carinicauda
ATTACTTATTCACAAGGGAATCATATTGAATTAAGTCAGTCCTTTTGGGCTAAGCAACAGCCTAAAAAAAAAATTCTTAATCTAATTGGAACCCACCAATATTTTTCTAAGACATCAATCCCAGTAATGCAAGTTTCTTTATGAATGGTATCTAGACAATTTTCCAGCATCAGCAATACAATGATCTGGGCAAAAGTGTACGCCAGTAATTTGTTTTTTTGGTGAGAACAGGGGAATGTAAGTGAGAGAAAAAATTAGTTTCCTGATGTGATGGTCAAACATGTACTTAAAGTCAGGATGTAACTATCTATTTTACATGGAGTTCTAGCAAGGGTTCTGTCAAATTGGTGCAGTACCCTCAATATCAATGTTATGCATAGTGGTTAAGCTTTTCCTGACATATCTAGGAGTAATGATTAGTGCCCATTATATGTGGCTGATATTGGCCCTTTCATCAGTAATCTCAAAGAATTTATGAACCTTGTCTTTGTATGGCAATATTTATTTTTCTACCACTAACTCTCATTCTTCAAACAGCTTATCCTAAATGCTCAATCTGAAATGGTGATCTAACTGCATTACTGTGGAGATATGGACATTTGTCATTAACCTATAAATGAGGCAATGTATGACTCTAAAAAAAGATTTATAATGTTGACGTAGCACACTTGTTAGTACTTTAGGCAGTTAGAGCCTTGGTATTCTGCAATTGAAACTAGTCGAAGAAAATAAGACTTTCTTCTTCATCTTCTGATACGATTTATGGGATTTTTAGGGGAAACTTACATTCTTCAAAAAAGCATGTTTGAAACCTTGAAGCATATTTGAAAATATTTGTTTATATAAATATTAGTTAATATTCTTTGGGGGATTTGGAAAGCCTATTAATGCTACTTCCATTACATTACATTTTGATTAGATACCATTTGAGCATAACTTTTCATAATTTTATATAACTTTCAAGAAAGCTTTTGCCAAGAATTTAATTATATACCTATACACAAACACACGCACACACAGATATATATATATATATATATATATATATATATATATATATATATATATATATATATACATATATGTATATATATACATATATGTATATATGTATATTTATATATATATATATATATATATATATATATATATATATATATATATATATATATATATATGTATATATATATATATATATATATATATATATATATATATATATATATATATATATATACACGGACACACACACATATATATATGTATATATATATATATATATATATATATATATATATATATGCATATATATATATATATATATATATATATATATATATATATATATAATGATGATGAAAATCCATGAATATCCTATTCAATGTGAATAAATTTCTACCTCATATCTCGATCGTACTCTGGTCTCATTCAATGAAATGTAATGTATACCTGGTATGATTGGTATATACGCATCTTTTATTTGATATATATATATATATATATATATATATATATATATATATATATATATATATATATATATATATATATATATATGTATATATATATATATATATATATATATATATATATATATTTATGTATATATATATATATATATATATATATATATATATATATATATATATATATATATATATATATATATATATATATATATATATTTATGTATATATATATATATATATATATATATATATATATATATATATATATATATATATATATATATATATATATATATATATGTATATATGCGTAAAAATCACAGGAAAACGTGATGCTCCGATGCAGAAGAACCACAGGGAAAATGAAAATACGAAATATACGATTAAGTCCTGACTAGTTTCGTGATACTTCTTCAGAGGACTGATTTATTGAGAAAGGTTTCTTTACATTTTATAGGGAAAGTAAACCTACGAACATATATATAGAGAATCAAAGAACAATGACTCTCCCTTACCAGCTACATGGGCTGATGAGGTCAGGTGTTAACTGGGCGGAGATCAAACCTTATTAGACACCTGCCAAAAAAGGTCATTTTTGGTGGCGGGTTAATTATTGTTTTTGACTTTCACTACAGTTTATGTACATGAAAACACGGTAGCCTTATTTATATAAATACATAAGCAAAACTATTTGTATATGCAAAACACATCTATGAATAAACATATAAAAAAGACATATACATACGTATACACAGACAGGCATTCATACACAAACATGCATAATATATACATAGGCATATACATACGTGTACACATACTGATATACATATACACACATACATAGACTTACATATAAATTCTTTTTACACATGATTAACATGTATACATATACATATATATACACATACATATATATACATACTTATACACACATACACACACACACACACATATATATATATATATATATATATATATATATATATATATATATACATACATATACACATATATACATATATATACATATATATATATATATATATATATATATATATATATACATACATACATATACACACATACACATATACATACACATACACACACACACACATATATATATATATATATATATATATATATATATATATATATATATATATATATATATATATATATATATATACACGCATATACATACATACATATACACATATACATATACATATACATATACATACATACATATATATATATATATATATATATATATATATATATATATATATATATATAAATACTTATACACATACATATATATATATATATATATATATATATATATAGATAGATAGATAGATAGATATATATGCATATGTATATATATATATATATATATATATATATATATATATATGTACATATATATATGTATATATATCTATATATATATATATATATATATATATATATATATATAGATATATATACATACATATACATATACATACATATACATATATACACATACATACATATACATATATATATATATATATATATATATATATATATATATATATATATATATATATATATATATATATATATATATATATATATATATACATTTATATACATACAACATTATTACCTTAAACATATAATCATGTATATATCAATACTTATATCTAGCATAACACTATATAGTGCCAATGTACTTATGAATACTATATAAAATAATTGAACCCTTTAATGAATGGTAGCATAGGTCTAAATATTAATTTTACAGCGAAGTTAATAATTCACAATACATTCAGTTCTACATTAAGTGGTTAAAGTTTTTTTTATATAGCTTACAAATATCTTTACATATAAAGGCGTCGAGTTTATACATGCCATGTCCAATATTTTGGTTGTTTTCAAAGGTTTCTTTTATGAAACTGGACTCTATGATATTTTTTTCCACTAAGTTATTTGAATGAACCAATTTCTTTGCACCTGACCAATTAATTGTGTGATTTTTATCTCTAACGTGAACAAAGAGTGCATTATTATCTTGGGCATATCTGACACTTTTCTTATGTTGTTCAATTTTCTTTTCTAGGGCTTTACCAGTTTGACCAATATAGAATTTTTCACAAGCATTGCATCGAATACGATATACACATCGCTTGGTAATGTCAGGAGAATTCTTTAATAAGGCTGTTTTTATTGTATTGTTACTCTTAAATGCTACATTTACATTGAAATTTTTCAACAGTTGGGGAATTTCTTTAAAAGAATTACAATAAGGCAGTACAAGTAAATTTTGTGTGTTGTAGTTTTTTCTGTTATCAAAAATTTTCTTGTACTGCCTTATTGTAATTCTTTTAAATAAATTCCTCAACTGTTGAAAAATTCCAATGTAATTGTAGCATTTAAGAGTAACAATACAATAAAGACAGCCTTAATAAAGAATTTTCCGGACATTATCATGCCAACTTCAAAATTAACGAGAATTGCACGAAGTAGGATCTCCTACCTATGAATTTTTTTTTTTTTTTTTTTTTTTTTTTTTTTTTTTTTTTTTTTTTTTTTTTTTTTACATTGCATGTTTCGCAATTCTCATTACAAATGGTCCTCCCCAATATACTGGTCAAGGTAATCAATTGGCAACGGTGATTTTGATTTGCCGAAAATTATTAATTTCTGGTCATAATTATACTCTTTTAATATTTTTTTTCTCTTAATTTTATTTCTTTATTACTTTCTTAAAAGTAAATCTTGATCTGTTCAGTGTAAATAATATCTTGCAACTGACATGGAAAGGAAAACCTTTTGGGAAAAACTCTTTTTTGGCTGAAACTAAACTTACGTTTTAGGGGAGATATCAGAACTAGCACCAAATGGAGGTGTTTACCTAGACTCTATGTTTATGTAATATGTAATATGCAAGCCAATATCTTGTATTTCTATTCAAATCAAATTAATAAAGTTAACACTTCAATATTTACTTCAATAATTTTAAGAACGTTAAAAGTTTGGAGCACCTAATATATTGTAGTTGAAGTAAACGACATTAAGACCATAGGCAAGAAATTAAAGTACCTCAAAACTGTTTATGACGGTGAAATATGAACAACAAAAATGCATTATTTTTATAATAAAACCATAGTAAATACTTGTATTACCATATGGTATTAATTCAAAATATAACCCCAATAAATAAAACATCTCAATGTTAATGTAGCACTTAACTGCGATACCTAATAAATAAAAGGGTCTCATTTAGAATTCTCATGCCAGTCCTAAAGGATGCGTAAATCATATCCCTTGTAATTCAAGCAAAAATGTTATATCGGTCGAAGAGATGAATCTCTTGAAAAGAGAATTTTACGGCAGAAGAAAAGTATCTAGAAAAGAGAGTAGGGGAAGATAACAAGAGATATAACAATGCAGTCTAAATAACTTTTTGATATATAGGTTTTACCTGTCTAGCGTGAGTATAAGGATAAAAAATCCTTAGATTGACTTCTAACTTTAATTATGCCCCTTGTGCTGCCTGGTCTTCATAAAATAATAATAAAGATAATGATAAACGTAATTATCTATTCTCTTTATAAATGACCATATATATATATATATATATATATATATATATATATATATATATATATATATATATATAATAATACTATTAATAATGATAATAATAATAATAATAATAATAACAATAATAATAATAATAATAATAGTAATAGTAACAATAATAATAATAATAATAATAATAATAATAATAATAATAATAATAATAATAATAATGTAATTAACACTAAAAATAAGTATTAAAGACTTTCGTAATAATTTCCCTTTTTCGATTGAGCGAGATCGTTTTTGGATGCCTTTGAGGGAGAATTTGAATATCAAAATATTCTTTGAATTACTTGGAACAAGTTTCAAAGGAATACTAAACAAGTTGCAAAACTAATACTATTGTATGTATCCCTAATTAGGAAAAGTTACTGTATCACGCTCTTTTACGTTCGGTGGTCCAATAGCATATCCTTTATGATACCAGTGAAGAGTACATCACAAGAAAGAACGTATCAATAGCCAAAAGTGTGATAAAGTTCTCATTCATATGAAAAAGTCAGTCGATCTTTATCATTTCCTTGTTAGAATAGCTCTGAGACATTTGGATTTGATGGCATTTTCTGATCATTACATATTAAGGAATGAAGACCAGGTGTATTAAGTCTAAAGGAGGATCCAATTGACCTCATTTACATATATTCTTTTCCTATCAAATTAGAATTGTATTCAAATTGGATAAACAACAATAGAATTTTACTAATAATATAATGTTCACTGCATAGAATATGAACAACGGTCAAGCCACATGGAAAGGTAATTTTGAAACAATATACAAACACATTTACAAGAAGTAAAAGTAAACTAAGAAAGAGATTCTGATGAAAGTATTATGATTTTAGGCAAAACAATCAATATTTGTTGTTTGTCAAAGATATGTTATAAGATACTGAATGTGCTACCAAAATGTTAAATCTTGAATTATAAAAGGAATTTGGTGTCGGTGTTTTGCTATTGAATCGTGATATATAAAACAAATAACAAATCCTGTGAATAAAATAATTATATAAAGTGAATCAATAGGTGTCTTGGAGGGCAGATAATGTAATCTAGTTTTCATGAAACACCGGAAATAAATTTACCTCTTTACCTTTTTAAGGAAGATTTCTTGATTTTATAGCTAACGTTGTTTGTTATAAGGAGTTTTAGCAGAGAATTCGGAGGAAATGTTATCCCAAGTGGAAGTCTTAAAGACTGGAATTCAACTAACACGTGTATAGAATCTGGTAAAAATGTTTTATATTTTCCTTGAAGGCCTTTGATGTTACAGCCATAAGGCTGGCTGTGCTGAAAATGGTTGACTGAACGTGATATTTGGGTGAGATTTCCTGCTCTCGAAATGAGGGTTGGAGAATTAAGTTCTTTCCCCTCGAATCCTTTAGTATAGAATCCCGTAACATGAGAAGTAGGGATGGAGAACGGAATTAATCAGTATCGTTCCTTTCTCAGAGGAATTGTCATTAAAGAACATTCGAACTGTAAAGAGAAATTCAATTAAATTACTTTATTTTATTTCAAAGCAAATATTTCGAAAAATCTAGAGAAGGCAAAAGAGAGGATGGCAGTGCTTGTTCCGATAAGAAACGAAGGACTAGCCTCTTCGAGGTAGAAATGTTTTAAGAATTGGGAGTAACAGAGGCATGAATAGAAGTCCAATGTTTAGCAGAAGGAACGAGCGAGTTTATTTAGCAGTGTAATCTCATGATTGCAGATTTTCCCAGAGTTTGTTTTGGGAGAGTTAGTTGGCCTGTCTGGTATTACGAGACTAATGGAAAAGACCCATAATCTCTCTGAGTTTTAATTAACAAATTAACATTTATTTATAACATATACTAATAGGGTCAACAAACACACACCAATTAGGTAGTAGAATAGGCTCTTAAATGAACTGTTGACAAATTATTTTTTTTTCTTTTTCATAAAATCAAACTGTTATTCATTAACTCTTCAATGCTACAAATATGTGTGTTTAGGATACTATTCCTTGTCTCCTTTTTTTGTTATGAGAGATAAATATTATTTGAATATATAATTTCTTCAGGTATTAGACTCGTTCCTCTACACGCAATATAGCCTACCTAAAGTGAAATCATAAAGAGGCAGATAAAATATTACAAAACTAATTTTTTTTATATATTTTTTCTTTATTTTTATGACGAATTTAATCACATCCTCTGAATGATAAATAATTTCAAAGCAGTAATCAAGGTAACCAAAATAAGGTGTATGTTAAGCATCAACGTAAAATTGCTTGATTATTATCTAGGGTGGTGTAATTTAGTATCATTTTATCCAAAAATTTAGACAAACCTCAAATTAAGTTCTTTTTTAGGACCTCGTGGAGTAATTACTTTCCCTTAGATTTGGTGACAATGAAAATGCTTTGTGTGCTATG